>NW_018253393.1:328582-391870 GCF_001263595.1 Phalaenopsis equestris
CATTCAAGCCATTCAAGGGAGTTTTACACCTATCTTGAAGATATGTGTGAAGAATTGGATGTCATGTCCCATTCAAGGGGGTCTTATACTGATCTCGAAAGGTTGAGAATAGGATGTTGTGTTCCATTCAAGGGAGTCTTACACCTATCTCAAAGATGTGTGTAGAAAACTGGATGTCGTGTCCCATTCAAGGGGATCTTATACCAATCTCGAAAGGTATGTGGATAAGAAAATAGGGTTTCGGCAATGGCTTCGAGAACGCCCGAATGTAGTGCAGAAAGTTTGTGGTGTCGAACTCAAAGATGTGTGTCATGTGAAAAGTTTGACATTGGTGAGGAAGATATGTGGAATATTGTCAGTTTTTGTCAAAAATATGAAATTCCGCGACGATGTGAAGAGAATTAGTGCAAACAAGGATAGTCGTGCTGTCCGAGCAAGGAGTAAGAGATCTTGAAATCGAGAGAATCAACTCAATAGATTTATTTTCTTTTCTTATTGTTTTTATCATATTTAATTATCAAAATATATTTTCAAATTTCAATTTTTGTTGGTTGGTCAATTTTTTTTAAATAGTATTTTATTTAAATTTTATTATTATCAAGTTTTATTGTTTTACTCTTCATTCAGTGCAGTTTGGAACCCACGTATGGTTTCGTGGCTTTTATCCATCGCACAGAAGAGCAATTGAACAAACATACAAAAATTCTAAAAGAGATTTCATTAATCTGCTTCAACAGGTGTTACAGATTGAGTACATGCCAAAGCCACAAAAGGTACAATATGCTGAAAGCATCAAAGTACATCTGAAAATATCTCATGCTAAGTACATATCACAAGCTGAGCACATCTAATACATATGTCATCATATATGTTGTGTCGAAATGCAGTAAAAAGGTGTGTTTTGAGTGTCCATCTTTGGTGGAGTGAGATCCTGATCGAGTTGAAGTATTAAGCCATGCTCCAAGACAAGAGTTCTCTTTGAATGTGCTTAGAGGTGCAACCCTATCATAGCTTGTAAGGCAGTAACTCTTCCAACTCCGGGTCCGATTGGAATCCGTATTGCATTTTGCTGTCATCCATTCTTTGGAAAGTTACAGACACCCTGCGGTGTTGCACCGCTGGAATGCAATGTTTGGCAATGTTTACTCCATTTCCTTTAAGAACCAGCACTAAGCCAACTAGCATCGGAATCTCTACAGATCCTCTGAACTCGTCGGGGCCAATAACATCTATTTCTTTCCCGAATAAAATGTTGCTTATGCTCATGAAAGAGACCGTGCAAAAAGGTCTCACAAAATCATGATGGTCTATATGTGGGGGAATGCAATCGCCTTCTTCGTAGATATTGATGATACATTGTTAGGAATACAGTCAGCTAGAAGTATGCCCCATCAGACCATTCTCTTGATCATCCATTTTATCATGGGAGGTCGCAGGTCCACCTTATCGTGTCTCAAAATTCCCGGGGGATTTCCTTGTCTATCATTGGTGAAGTTGTAACAACAACCACAATGTATGGTGATCCTGCCCTTTTCACACATCCATTTCCATGGCTCAAAATAGGTTCTTTCCATCAGAAGGCCTGCTCGACCCCCGTTTCTTAGATCAAACATGCAGTCGAGAATACTTCTTTCGTCGCTTTCGGAGAAGACTCTGGTGTACAACTCCAAGCCTTCTAGTATGTTGATGAATCTTCCTTGAACTTCTTCATAGAATTCAAATTCCCTTTTCTTTACTTTAATCAAGTTATCAAATTCTTCCATGGTGATCAACGATGGTTGTCAAGGGCGCTCCCTCATTTCAATATCAGCGGGAATCCAAGCTGGTGCTATCTCTATCTCCAGTAGAATATATGACTACCCCATCAGATGATTAGTGCTCTGAAATTCATCATCTGTGGATGCGTACTCCTACAGAGTACTGTAATGCTCTAGGTGGAGGACGTTGCAGTCCGGGCATTCCACAAATGCCCCTATAGCTGGTGTTATAACTGGTGTTTGCGTAGGAATCTCGGTGTTGCATGTCTGGCAACCCGTACAAAGATCATCTGAAACTCCTGGTATCTCTAGTTCTGTAGCAAACTCGGACTCATCCTCTGTGGTAGGAAAGCTAGAAGAGGTCTCTCTCATGCCTGGATCATAGATTTTCCCCTCAGGAATAGGGGTAAGCAAGTTTTCTGCCTCCTTGCGTCTTCTTTCTTAGCATTAGAAAGCTCTATATTTTTTGTGATTAGCATTTCTGTGTTGATTTCTTCGTAGTGGTGCATCTGGTAGTCTTTCGTCATTAGCAGTGACTAGGCCTCCAGTTGGTGCAGTTATCATAGACGGTAGGCAACTATTCCCTTCCATCGGGTCTTGCTGTACTATCACTTTCTTTCCATTTAGTGAAGAATTCTCCCTGGTGCTGATCTTTATCAGTGACGGTAGCCCTTGTTTTTCCTGACGGCTAACAACATCCATTAGAGGAACCTCATAGTCCATGTTGACTTGAGTTAAGTCCATGTTGAAGTCTATGGTGCCACCCTGCAGTGCCCTTTTTTTGTAAGTGTGAGGTTCCAACCATCGTTAAAAGCAAAAATTAGCCTTAGTCCTGAAATTTTTTTTGCAGACAACAGAAAAAGCATTTGCGTGCTGAAATTCAGTAGGAAAAAGAACAGAACAAAGTGTTTATTAAACAAAATTTTATGTTATATTGGTAAGAAAATCATTTATTTATATTTTGCTTAATCTAGAAAATATCAAACTTAAAAGTAGAAAGAAGAAAATCGAAGTATGTAACTTCAAAAGTTTTCATTTTTTTGAGTTTAATTTTTTTAAAAACATTTTTTTGGACCCGATCACAAATGTTTGGCCAAATAAATAACCCCAAAACAATCAAAACTTCAAAATTTCAATCTTCAAAATTTCAATTCAAGCAATTCAAGCAATGTCAAGTTGCGTAGTATGTTTTCAAGTATCGTCCGTTGATAGGCAACATGAGTCTTTCGCCTAAGAAATCCACCAGATGGTAGGCTCCTCCCATGTAGACCTTTTCTACGATAAATGGTCCCTCCCAAGTTTGCTCAGATTTTCTACCTATCTTGCGGTGTGCAAGAATAGGCCTTTTGAACACAAGTACGAGATCACAAATTTTGAATGTCCTTAGGCAGACCAATTTCTCATGGGCTTGTATCATTTTCTCCTGGTAAAGTTCCAAATATTGTTGTGCTTCTAGTCATTTTCTTTCAAGAATTTCCAATTCTTCAAGTTTGAGTTTCTTACTTTCTTTTGTTGTAAGTTGATTGGCGACAACGACTCTGAGAGATGGCATCTGGACTTCTAGTCGTAGTATGACCTCAGACCCGTGCACGAGCATGTAAGGTGTACACTGAGTTGGAGCCCTGAATGTTGTTCGGTAGGCCCACAAAGCTTCTAGAAATCTGTTATGCCAACCTCTTTTGTTTTCATCCAGTGTCTTCTTCAAAATCTATACCAGTGTCTTGTTGAAGGCTTCAGCTAAGCCATAAGCCATGGGATAGTAAATTGTAGAGTACCTCCAATCTATCCCATGAGAGTATCTCCAATCTATCCCGTGTCATTTGACAAAATTATTGATTTTTGTGCTTTTAAAGGTTGTCCCATTGGTTTGATATAATTTAGAGATAATTCTACTTGGAACTCCAAAATGGTAGAAGACTTGTCTTTTGAAGAATTGAAGGACGTGCTGTGCTGTAACCTCTCGTAACGGCACTGCCTCTGTCCATTTGAAAAAGTAATCTGTAGCAGCAAGTATAAATTTGTGTCCTTTAGAGGATAGATATCGGGCCTATTATGTTTGTGACCTATTATGTTTGTGCCCCAACACTCGAATGACCACGAAGCAACAGTTAGATGTAGCACATTCGGAGGTTGGTGCAAGACGAGAGGGGGAGTCCTATGCACTTAACACTGGTGACATCTTATAGCTGTATCCATGCAGTCGGACATCATTGCTAGCCAATAATATCTGAGTCATTTGATCTTCATTTTCATCTTTGGCTCTGACTACTTTGGCTCTGACTAGTGCTCTGACTAGTGAGCGCCACACAATCCGGCATGTGCCTCTTTGACAATATTTTGGGCTTCGGATCTGCTCAAACATCATGGCCACACCTGATAAAAAAATCTTCTATACAGGACATCACCCACTAAAGCGTATGACATAGCCCTTTTTGTGATGTGATACGCTGCTGACTTGTTTTCTAGAAACTTTCCAGTTTACAGATATTCTATTAATGGCTTCTGCCAATCTTTGTTGATATCAGCAACTGCAATCATCTTTTCCGAGTCTGTGTAGATTGTCGAGGTTGATTTGAGACAAAACTCGTCTTCCTTATACTGTAATGTCAATGAGATCCTATGTGGGACATGCTAATTATTTTGCAAGTTTTGCTAGAGCGTCAGCATGGGCATTATCTCCCTAAGGAATCCGACAGAATATTACAATGGGGATCTGTTCCAACAGCTTCATCGTGTATCGATGGTATTCTGATAACCTTGGTTTCAAAATCTTATATTGTCCAATGATTTGTTGGATGATAAGTTGAGAGTTACCATAGATTGCATTGTCTGTTATATCCATCAAGATTGCCAACTCCAATCTGGTGATTAAGCCTTCATACTCTACTTCGTTGTTTATGCATCGCTTTGTCAGGTGGTATAAGAACCTCAACATACCCTTATTTGGTGAGATAAAGATCAAACCAATCCCTACTTTTCCTGGTATAACTGTGCCTGATCCTTTTTCTTTTCTAGCTAATGAAGCTCCATCAAAGTACATCTCCCAGCATTGCGCACTGGACAACTCCATTTGTAGTACCTGTTCATCTGGTAACTCGTCATTAAGAGGGGATCCAGCTAACAGTGGGTGTGCAGCGAGAAAATCTGCTAAAATTTTTCCCTTGATAGCACGGAGCATAACGAAAGTTATATCAAATTGCAACAAAATCATTGAACATATTATCAGACGTCCAGAGAGTGTTGGTCGGCTCATCAAATATTACAACGGATTAACTTTTAAAATTAGGGTAATCTTATGAGAAGGCATGTAATGTCTAAGCTTTTGGGCGGCAAAAATTAAAGCCAGAAAATGCTTCTCAATAGGCGGATACCTTATCTCCATCGGTATTAGGCAGCGGCTTAAATAGTATAGTGCGTTTTCTTTACCCTCTTCATTGACTTGAGCTATGAGGGCTCCAAGAGAGTCATCTAAGGCTGCGATATAAAGTATCGACGGTTTTCCCGGGATAGGAGCTACCAAAACAGGAGGTGTCATTAAATATTGCTTAACGTCCTTAAAGGCCCGCTTGCATTTCTCTTCCCAAACAAATTTGGCTTTCTTTTTAATTAATGTCGAGAATGGCTAACACCTACCTGAGAAATTAGAAATAAAGCATCTCAGATATGCCAACTTCCCTTGGAAGGAACGAAGTTGTTTAAGGGTTTCGGGAGGAGGGATTTCCAAGATAGCTTTAATCTTATTTGGGTTGATCTCGAATCCTCGATGACAGACAAGGAATCCTAGAAAATTTCCAGAGGTAACGTCAAAGGCGCACTTTAAGGGATTCATCTTAAGGTCATATCATCAAATCGTACAAATGGTCTATTTTTTGTTTACTTTTGATGACCAAGTCATCCACGTAGCATTCCACTTGGTTGTGAATGAGACCATTAAAATTTTTTTTTCATAGCTTATTGATATGTCGCTCCAACGTTCTTCAATCCAAACGATATCACTGTGTAGCAAAATATTCCAATCAGTGTTCTGAAGGTTGTAAGTTCTGCATCCTAGGGAGCCATCTTGATTTGGTTGTACCTCAATGATCCACTCAATGATCCATCCATGAAGGATCCATCCATGAAGGAGAAAATTTCATGTGTCGAAGCGATATCCACCATCATTTCTGGTATTGGTAATGAAAATTCATCTTTTGAACATGTTTTTTTCAAATCCCTGAAGTCAACACATACACGGATTTGTCCATTTTTCTTCTTAACAGGTACAATGTTAGCTAACCGTGTGGGATATTGCTCCTCTCTTACAAAGTTTGCGTTTATTAATTTATTCACCTCGGTAATGACTTGTTGCTCTATTTCAAGGCACATTCTTCTTGGAGCTTGTTTTACTGAGGTTAATTTTTTGTCCACCCCGAGCTTATGAACTGCTACTTTTGCTGACAGTCCTGACATTTCATTGTAACTCCATGTGAAGCTGTCTTTGAATTCTATTAACAGTTTGATCAATTCTAAAGATCCTTCATCATTGAGTAGAGAACTTATAAATTTAGGTTGGGGCTGCTCCTTTGTTTTGAGGTTAATTTCCTTCAATTCATCAACAGTTGATTTGGTTTCTTCTTCAAATTCTGGCAGAGCATTTTCTATTAGCTAATCAGTAGAGTCATCCTCCACATCAAGGAAATCCTCTTCCAATCTGCTAGTAACAACCATGCAAAATTCTGAATCATTGACTGACCCTACTGTACCAAATCTGAGACCCTCTTTCGAGTTAAGAGTTTGACTTTTAATATTCCATAATTTTTCAAAAAGTTGTAACTTATCTTTTGGCATTTGTTTTGGCAAATGTCCCTGTTGAATTAACTTTTGTACAAAAGAAAAAAAGTAACCAAAAGGCAATTCCATTAATATTAAAATCAGCAAAGCCACCAATCCTCATCCAAATTTACATGATTTTCAAGATTAGTATAAGTACAAGCATGATAAAACTTGATCGGCTTTGAACAAACACTACGGACTTCCTTGACCTCTAAACTCTCAACCTTTTGAGGGAGAATTGGAGTAAGGGCCAAGGTGTTCACATAGTGGTTTATCCGATCATACATTGCCTCATATTCGCTTTTCTCTGTATCTTATAAGGATATCTCATACTGAGGTTTTTTCTATTTTGTCATCAGTATTTCATCTTAAGAACTTTCATCATCATCAATATTGATGGTCGGCCTAGTCCGTTCAACAATTAAATTGGTTCTTCCTCGTCCACATCCTCAACCTCAATCTCGAGTGCACAAACTAAATGAACCCCCACCAACTTATCGTAAAAGAGTCGTGAAAGATCGCTGAAGCGGAGTTGAATGGCCTCCCCTTTGTGATTCTTCTAAACCTTCACTCTAATAGACACATGATGTTGCGCTCTGGCAAATCTCTTTACGAACAATTATTCTGACTCGGTGAATGTCTTAACTGATCCGTTGGGTAATTTGACATACCAATTAAAAGCCATCCCTGACAGGCTGCTGACAAACTATTGGAAGAGCAAAGCTTTGTTACCTTCAGTATTACCACAACTAGCTCGGAAATATGCTATATGTTGTTTGGGATTTTCAGTCCCATTAAATATCTTAAAGTTTGGCGACACAAAACCCTTAGGGTAGCGTATGACATAAAACTCCTCTGGGTAAGGTCTACTCTCCAAAACAATGCACCACCCTTAGATTGGGTTAAGGCCTCCCAAACTTGCTCGATCATTTACTTAAATTCCTTTTTTTGGCATGGCGCTTGATAGAGAATCTTTATTTTGTTACTCATCTCTATTTGCTGAGGCGACATACCTTCTTTCATCTGTAATGTGTTAATCTCCGGTTGATTGACTTCTGGAGAGGCTAACTGTGGTGGTTGAGATTGTCCCTGAATTGTGGCCATGGCGGTCATGGCAGCAGCCATCTCTTCCATTCATTTCTCCATTTGGCTAATTTGTTCATCCCTTAAGAAAACAACCCTATGCAGCTCATCTACAGTGTTCTCTTATGTTCTCTTCGACGAGATGTTGAGCATCGCATGTAGATGCAGCAGCTCTGGTCTTGATGGCATGGAGATCCATGAAATCTTCCTTGAGGTAATCATTAAGGTTAAAATCTTCATCATCATCAAGGGAAACTCCATGTTCTTGGGCTAACTCAAAAATCTTGACCCTGAGCTTTTTGACCTTTTCTTCAATTATCAATTCTTGTAGCATATTGAGATATGGAGGACTTAGCTGGATATCCTCCACTTATTTATCCATATCGCTAGCAATTGTTGCGATAATGTCAGATACTTCAGGCCCTAGCTTCATTCCATGATCCTGCTCTGCGGGCTTGCTGGACCGTATCGTATGACAACCTTGGATATCCATACCCTTTTCCTTGATGGTCATGTCTTGAGATGGAGTGTCGCAGTAGGAACATCGACATGTCAAAGAGAAGTATGCTCCCTATGGTACGAAGCAGATACGGTATTGAGTAACCTCTTCATCCTATCATTTAGAATTTTAAGAATATCCATGTGTCCGGTAGTTAGTAGAATTCTCAGACCCGGACATGACTTAACTGGTCAACATCCTGCGAGTCTAGTGGCCATAGAATTGATGATAATAGTGGTGGTATCAACTCGGCTCCCCAGGCGGAACTAGACGGGAATGTGAGCAGGTAAGGCTTCAGTTGATTTCTGGGGGCATCTGACAGATCTGACATCCTTTAAAATTTCTTTCTACATGCGAGGGGATACTGCACGTCCCACTCATTTGAGTAACTCGCCAATTGAACAACCTTCTTTGGCAGCTAGTCTCTCTAAAACTGAATTGACTCGGGTGATAGGATCAGGCTTCTTCCACTCCCCACGATGTCCATGAGGTGTCGGTAAAGTAGCGGCGATCTTTTGGATACTTTTGTACCCATTAGTATCCATTAAGAGATGGAACCTACTCCCTTGCAGAGGTGGATAGGTTTCTGGTAATCCTGACTCCTCCTGGTGAGGAACATCATGAACATGTACCTCCTTAGAAATCTGGGCACTAGTAGACATCTGAGCCTTCCTATTGTTGTTTCTCCTTTGGGTTCGGGTTAATGGTGCAGTCCTCGAACTCGATCTAATTTGAAATACTGACGGCGCGACAACTAATCTTTCAGTCGGGTTTTCAACGATCACAACTTCTTTTCCCTTAGCAAAATGAGAACAACAGGTTTAGTAGGTGTCGTGGTGGCAGTAGTCTTGCCCTTCTTGTAAGAAGGGAAATTCTGAGGGCAGTTTAGGTTAAATTTAGCAGATGGTTCTTGAACCTCTGAAGTGGCGACTTTCATTATGACGAATGGGGATTTCTCTAGAACGACCTCAAGATATTCAAATCCTACTCCAAACTTGATGGTGGGAGTGACACTGCGGGCACTGCAGCTCGTCGACAGGTTGCAGGAAAAAGTGAGCGTTGGGAAAGCCATTGCAGCAGCTTCAAGAAGAGAAAGCTCTAGGGTTAGCTATTTGGCCAATGCCTCGTAATCTTAGTGCGAGCACTAAAAATTAATAGAGGTCGATCTATGGACTGGGTAAGTCCTTATTTAATTTGTGAAAATTTTAAAATTTTAGTAAAACTTGTTTGAAAGTAGAAAGATTTAATTAATATAAGGAAAATTAAAGAGCAAGTGCAGCACAACACAACCCGATTTAATTTGTAAAATAGCAAATCAAACTCAAAAGGGAAAAAATGCAGTTCAAGACCCAGTACAGGACCAACTTTACAACACACAATGCCTAGGTGGAACTAGTTCACCAACACACCTATTGGGGGTTCAACCCCACACAAATATTTAAAAGTCCTTAATGGCCTCCTGAACTTCTCTGTTCAAAGATGGTTGAAAAGACTGTCCTGAAGTCCAAAAGAGTTGACTGTACTTACTCAAGAAAGAAATGGGTAAAGCATGCCAAAGCATGCCAACAGAAGACAACAGAAGAAAGGTAATTTGGTCCAAGAGGGACATGGACACATTACTGATATATGAAGATATAATTTCCTAATCAATATGGAGAGAAAAGCTAGTCCCCAGCAAAGTCGCTAGTAGCTGTTGGCACTATTTTTGTATGGAGGAGTTGCCTGTTAGAAGCTGTCGGTCACAGGAATCGGAATCTCATCGCCCACTTTGGAAAGACATTTAATTTATGTATATATATAGTTTAGAAAAATATGAAATCAAAACGACCCGATATTTTTCATAGTTTAAATGAATGAGCACTATACATCAAACCTTGTATCTATCCTGAAGAATAAACACAAGCCTTGAGGATGAAGCACGATCAAATAAACTAAGAAATATATGACATCTGTTTGGTCTCATTTTATTTGCCAAAAAGTTTCCCTATTTAATATGAAAAATTAAATAGGGTTTATATTAAGCTGGGTTCAGAAGAGCTTCCTATATGGGCAAGCCCCTATAGTTAATTACATCTTAGATAATCGAAGTCACCTAAGACTCGATAAAAATCAAATCAGGAAATATTATCTTTAAAGAGGTCAAAAGGATAAGAATTTTCAATGAGATTGAGAATTTTCAATGAGATTGAATTTTCAATGAGATTGGACAAAGAGATGTGGAAGAAGAATAACTCAATTTGGAACATTTTGTTGTAGAGTTCAAAGGAGGAAGAACTGGGGGATGTCATAGATTGAGAGGAGAACTTTGGTGACTTCCCATGCTACCTTATGGTTTTGCTTCAGTTTAGAGAGAAGTATTTGAATGTTTCATTCTGTTAATTTTATTTGTTAGGACTTACATTCGTGTGAAACGATCACATAAATAGCTTGAAAGATGTGAGGATTTAGGTCATGACAAACGACAACCTCAGAATCCTAAGATGAGTTAGGGCTTATATTGTACAACATGGTTGCTCAAAGGCCTAATTATAAGTTGAGGATTTATGTTGCATAAGCAAACAACCTAAAAATCCTATGGCTTGTTGTTTAATTCTAAGAAAAGATGTGTTGTTGTAGAACCTCTTGCTGTTGAAGATGGTCGTGCTGCCCACAATTCAAACTCCAAGCTCCTCGTCATGACGAGTTAAAGTTTTCTAATGTGCCAGGTTAGAATTTCAAATCAAATACCTCTTTAAACATAACTCAAATGACTTTGAGGGTTTAGAGTGTCATATCCATGAGATAACTATAATGTTTAGAGAAGAATATGTGGACAAGAATATGTGGACCTCAATTATTTATTTAAATTTAGAGGATAGGAATTTTAGAAATTAATGTATTTAGGAATTTTAGAAATTAATGTAATTAATGTATTTAATTTTCCAAAATAAAGTTTTAATTCATGAGAAATTTATTAGGGGTTTCCTTAGGTCAAAGAAATACTTAAACAAAATTTTATGACTTTTTGAATTAAATATTATAATTGATTTAATGGGAGAATAAGGAATAATTATTTTAATGGGAGAATAAGGAAAATCCACTTTTAAGCCTTTAAATTTTATTTTTAACTTAGGAGAATTAGAAAAAATATTTTAATGAATCCAAAGTGATTCGAGTACAATTAGACACATTTTGAAGTATTTTGATATTTTTAGGATTTTTAATTATTTTAAATCCAAAATGAAGCTAAAAAATCAAGTATTTTACCAAAAATAACTTTTATTTTTCCTAAGTGCCCCTGATCACAAGGAACTCAGAAAACCACTTTTCAAAATTTTCCCTAGTGTATTTAATTTGTTATAATTATTTTTATACAAAAATAGAAGGTTCCTTGAAGCGTAGTTGCCTTCGATGGTCCTTTCGTTGGCTTTGGCCGTGGGCCTTCCTGTACTTATTCAAATAATTTTTTAATTTTTACAGTGGATAAACATGATTTTTATGAACAATGTGAGATTGATTTTGCTAATTTTTGATAAGTACATAATTTAGCAAAATTAACACAATATATTTATATTTAATTAAATATAGAAATTTACAGGATAATTCAAAGTATCATGATATTTTTCCTAGACTTCTCTGACCATAAGAAACCTATTAAAATTACTCCCATAATTTCCCAAATGATATTTTGATTTATATAATTAAAATATCCAAAATGGTCACTTTAGCTTGAAAATTAGGGCTATAAGCATAGAGATGTCCTTTGACCATGGAAAAATCAGAGGACATATTGTTTATGATGAAGAATAAGACTTAAAAATTTCAAGTCATGTTGAACTTTTTCTGATCATTATGAATTAAAATACACTAGAGGGTATTTAATTCATTAAAAATCAGGAAGTAAGAAAGTAATTTTTATTTTTAGTCCACATTATTCTTCTTTGTTCACTGAACAAGAGGGTATTTTTTTTATTTTTATGAATTTTCTATGTAAAGTTATGAATTTTCAAAGATCAAACATTAAAATAAATAAAAAATCCCTCTATTTATCTACTTATCCACGCGACGCCAAATCATCCTTGTCCGCTTCGATGTCTCCATGCGGCGCTCTGTCATTTGACACCCCCAACCATGTAGCCACCTTGTCAGCACGCGGTTCACGTACCCTATCCTCGTTCGGCTTCATCAGGTACGTCCAATGAATAAATGCTCGATTGGACGACATCTGTTCATCGTCCCCAAGTGGCCTAATCCGTAATCCATTTACACTAAAACCTTAAGATCTTCTTCCATACTCAAGAAAATCACATGGGGTTTGTTTCTAAACCTTCATCTACTCAAGAAAAAAACATCTATACTGTTAATCAAGTATGAAATCAAGCCATTGCAAATGGAGAATCAAAATAAGCTCGGGCTAGGGTTAGAGCTCAATACCTTTGTCCAAGAGGGGAGGCCTCAATCAGATGGTTGTGGTAGCTTTGATTGGGTCCAACAAACCTTCAGATGAACTCCTAAGCCTTGGTGAATTGTCTAGGTATGAATTCAATTAAGGTGAATTTCAGGTGTTGGTCTAGAGCTATCCTATAAGCTGTTTCAGAAGGGGGTTTGATGGGGAATCAAGTCCTCTTGCTCTAGGGATGGTGTGTGCACAATTAATTTAAGTTTGGTTGACTGTGGAGAGATTTTCTGGTTTGAACTGAAAGTTTGAGCTCAAAATTGGGCTCCCACATTGGGAATCAGAGGGGGAAGATGGTTGGCTTGAGCTTAGGGATGCTTGGAGAGTCTCTGGTGAGATTTCAACAGAGTTTCCCCAAGGATTTTTCACACACCCTTCTTTGGCCATGGAGGGGCTGATTAAATAGAAGAGCTTAGAGGGAAGCTCAGGGCCAATTGATGGGTGCAAAAAGTTGCTTAGGTGGAGGGCTGAGGAGCTTTAAAGAACCATTGGGATGATGTGGCCTCTATGGTTGCAATTAGGTTTGATTTAGGGGTGGTGGCTCTTAGTTTTGGCATTTTCTGGCCACTAGGCCTACCGGCAGGGCTAGGGGTGGTGGCCAGGTTGTCAGGTGAGCCAGGGGGAGGGTTAATTATGATTAACCCTCAATGACAAGTGATGATAGGGGAGATATTTTGGTTAAGGCCCATAAATGTGATATAATCCCTTAAATTAGGGGACCCTTGGTCCATAGCTTATTTGGACAGTTTAAGGTGGTTTAGCATGGTCAATAAGGTGTGCTTAGTGGCCGTGGAAACCTTAATTTGGTGACTTTAGGTTGGCTAACTTTAGGATGGCTAAGTCAATTTTGGTGCATGGGTCCGATTTGGGTAAAAATGGCTAAAATTTGGGTTTGCGTTAGGCTATCCATGACTTTGAGCTCAATTGATTGATAAAAATTGTGTAAATGATTGTCATGAAGGTTTTTGATGAAGGATTGAAGTAATTTTGAGTTCAATTGGAAGCTCAATTGAATGGATTTTGGGATTTTTGTCAATTTGGGCATGTTGGACCAGACTTGGGTCTAAGTTGGGCTAAGGTTGTGCTCAGTCCAAATTGATGGTTGAAAATGGATGAATATCATAAAGAGTTTTCAATATAAATTGGGTGTCAATTTTGGGGTTAAGGCATTCAGTTTGGTGGAATTTGGAGACATAGCCAATTTTGGGGCAAAATTGGGGATTTTGGACTTGGGCTAAAATTAAGTAAAATTGAGGCTTCACCAAGGCCAATTAAAAGTCCAATTTAGTGTGTAGGAGTGTTATGAAGAGTTTAGGATTCAAATTGGATCAAATTGAGTAGGCTATGGGGTTCAATTAGGTAGGATTAGGTCATAAGACCAAAATTGGTGGTTTTCATTTGGATCAAAATTTAGCTCAAAACATAGGCTAATTAGCCTTAGATTTGTTTGTATTGGTCATATGAAAGTTTAATTTGAGTTTAGAATTGAAATTGAGGGAAATTTGTGCTAAATTAAATGACATTTGAGATAAATTTGGGAAATTGTGCCTTTAAAGACCATTTGGGAGTCTTGGTCAGAATGGCCAAATTTGTCAAATTGTGTCAATTGGAGGGTCCAAATTGGTTTTAAAAACATTTGGAGTGATTTTGGAGGTTTTGGGAAAATTTGGGGTGCCAAGGCTATTTTTTTAATTTTGGCAATTTTGGGATTTTGGTAAATTTGGAATTTTTGGGTGGTTTTGGGCAATTTGGGTATTTTTAAATGGTTTGGAATGATTTTTGAATAAATTTAGGTATTTTGGGTGAATTTGAGAATTTTTACAAAATTTAGGGTTTCAAGGGCGTTTAGGTAATTTGGATGGGCAAAAGGCCAAGTTGGACATTTGGGTAGAATTGAGGTGCCAACCACCTTATATGAGCTATGGACCAATGAATTCCCCATTTGGTTTCTCTATGTACTGGTCTTAGCTAAACCCTAGCTTATGACTAGTGGGTCTTAGGGACCATCTACATGAGTTTCCTAAAATATCAAGGGATCAAATTCAACAACTTTGGGTTTTAGTATTATTAGTGATTGTGGGTGATAGTGAGGGCAAGTGAGTGAACTAGTTCCAGACCAACACGAGAAAAATTTGCATACATAAGATGTTTGCAGAGCTGCGTACATCTGAGGTTATTCAAAGGGTATTGGGGGGTTGTAGGTAAGTTACAGTGATGTTATAGGGGGTATAACGCGGATATAACCCCCCAATACCCTCTGAATAACCTCTGATGTACGCAGCTCTGCAAACATCTGACGTACGCAAATTTTTCTCGACCAACACCCAGAGTCAACCCTAAAGTCAAACAGTTCTATTGGGGCTCATCTTGAGCTCCCTCATATTGAACCCACCTACTAAGTGCTAGAAGTTAGGACTAATATGTGGAACTTCAATTTGAGCAAGGAAGAGTTCATAATTTCTAATGGTGAGGGTTCCTTTTCTAGTTTTCTAGGAATAGTCAACAGGAAAGTCCTATGGCTTGACCCTAGGCTACTAAAGAGGGAAAACAAAACCTCAACCAAAAGTGAAATCAACACCCATCTCAAGACATCACCATCAAAGAAGAAGGTATGGGTACCCAAGGTCACCGTTCAAATATGGTTCAATGAGCCTACAAGAAAAGATTGTGGAATGAAGCAAAGGTCCGAAGTATCATACATTGTTGCAGCTATTGCTACCGAGTTTGATGAACAAGCAGATGATGTTCAAGAAAGTCCTCCAAATCTCAAAATGGTTCAAGAAACACTAATTGAAGATAAAGTTCAAAAGCTCAGGACTGAGATTTCTGAGTTAGCAAAAGAACATGGAGGAGTCATTGATGATGATGAAGATTTTGATTTTAACAATGAAGACTTTATGGATATTCATGTCATTGGGACTAGAGTCGCTACACCTGCACGCGATGCCCAACCTCTTATTGAAGGGAACACCGTGGATGATCTATGCAGAGTTGTTATATTAAGTGATACACAAACCAGTCAGATGGAGAAGTGAATGGAAGAGATGACCACGACCATGGCCACCATGGCTACAGTTCACGGACAATCTTAGTCACAGCAGTTAGCTTCTCTAGAAGTCAACCAACCAGAGGTAGTTCATATCATCAATGAAAGGACAGAAGTTGCCTCCACTAATAGAGATGATTAGCAAAATAAGGATTCCCCATCAAGTGTAATACTAGAGAAGGATATTAATCAGTTGGTCGAACAACAAGTTTGGGATTAGCCCAATCTAAGGGTGATGCATTGATTTCAAAGGGTAGCCCTTACTTGGAGGAGTTCGATGTCGTGCCCTAACCTAAGGGTTTTGTGTCACCAAAATTTAAGACATTCGACAGGACCGAAAATCCAAGACACATGTAGCACATTTCCGAGCCAGTTGTGGCAACACCAGAGGTAATGAAGCCTTACTCTTCCGTCAGTTTGTCAGCACCTATCAGGGATAGCATTTTATTGGTATGCTGAGTTGCCCGACAAATCAGCCAAGAAATTTGCCAAGTTAGAACAGTTGTTCGTAAAGAGATTTGTTAGAGCACAACATCATATTTCTATTGGAAATCTCATAGTGGAAATGCAAAAGCTTAATGAGACTTTAGTAGGCTATATCTTGAGGTGGAGAAAACTAAGCATGAAATGTGAGCATCAGCTACAGGAACAACATGTGATTGAGATTCTACTCAAAAGCATCCATGGTCTAATAGCTTTCATGCTTAAAGGACTCACTATCAAATCCTTCGAGAAGCTGCTAAGCAAAGCCAGTAGTTTACAAGAGGAAGTCAAACATATGGATTCCCAAGAGAAGTCAGAAAAGTTCAGGACAACTAGAGTATTTGAGAAAAAGTCTGGAACAATAGAAACGGTTGATGAAGGAAAACAGCTGGTAGCGATTCAGGCAGAAAATTCTCATTAAAGTTCCCAGCAGTTGTCACAGCATGCTCAGCAACAAACACAACAGTATGGTCAGTCTAGCCAATAGTCACACCAAGGAGGATCGCACCAAGCAGAGGGTAGATGGGGTCTGACTCTTTCATAGCAAAATAAGAGAGTATCTTCTTTCAAAGATGAGGCTGTGCCAAAGATTTTCAAAAAATTAATGAATTTAATGAAGAAGCCCAAGTTAAAATTGGCCGACCCAAAGAAGTCAGAAGAAGCTGACAAGAGAGACTATCCCAATTTCTGCCCCTACCACCGGATGTTGGGACATAAAATAGAGGGCTGTTTCATTTTCAAGGATGGCTTGAGAGAAATTTTTAAAAAAAGAAATATTACCATCCCAAAGAAATATTTAAAAAAAAGAACCTGAAAGTGGTTCCGTAATTATGATTTCAGCTGAGCGAATCATTCCGATAGAGCAGTACTCAGAGAAGGATGGATGGTGCACAATTTAGAGCAATTCATCCAAGAGGACATTGGATTAGATTCAGACCACTTCAGTGCAGGCAACAGCCTAAAGTCTACAGCCTGTTCAACCCAAGTTAGAGATTTCACCAAAAAAATTGCCGCAATCGAAGAAGGAGAAGAGCAACGTCATGAAGAACGATAGTGCGAGGGGTAAGATAGAGGTTTCCTCTGTTAGATTGGTTGTCTCGGATTTGAGGAAAAAAATACTCAAACCCCTGAACATGTTTAATTAACTTTCTGCCCCACCAGAGTATTTAGAATTTAATGATTATGACTTCGGCTACATTTTATTTGTTTAAAGCAACAACGTAACTAATTTTGGTCAATCTAACTCCGATCTCAATTTCTAAACAGATCCTCAAATTGTACTTAATTTCAATGAACCCATTAATTAGAACAAAGAAGATATCAACAAAATCGGTTAGGATAGCATTGGAATTGAGGAACCAGTCCTCGAATGCCATGGTGCACCGCTTGCTATCAACTTGAATTTTTCTGATGAAGAAGAGACATTGGAAGTTTTTCCTACAACATATCAAGAAGAAGAAGAAATCACAGAAATAAATCTAAGAAGTGGGAAGGCATTACCTCTAAGAGTAGCTCCTGTAGATAAAGGGAAACAAATAGTCGCTCGAGAAAAGCTACCTCCACCTTCGTCAGTGGAAGAGACACTTTACCAAGTGAAGATTGTAGGATTATACAAAGTGGATTATAACATGCTAGATCATCTTAGGAGGTTGCCGACCAAGCTAAGCATCTACAATGCTCTAATCCTGTCAAAGGAGATGAGAGAGTCTCTGGTTACAGCTTTGCTTGACCTAAAGATTTACTTAGCCCAGTTGGCCAGCACATCCTCAGATGAAGTTTGTTCATTAAAGGAACAACTTGGGATAACCTTCACAGATGAAGACTTTTTGCTTGGTACCACGACCACAAACGTCCGCTCTACATCTTCATGAATATCAGCAAATTTGTGTTGTTCAGAGTTTTGGTAGACCCGAGAGTGTCACTTAAATTAATGAGTCTACAGACATTGACATATTTAGATATTGAGGCTCAGGAGCTTACAACCAATAAAATGATGTTAAGAGGATGTAACCAGAAAGGAGAAAGAGCCCTTGGATCGATTACACTGTTAAAGAAAGTTGGAGAACTAGTATTAACAACAAAATTCCATAACATTGATGCAGAGACCTCTTTCGATGCTTTACTTGGATGACCATGGATTCACGAGCATAACATGTTTCCGTCATCTTTACACCAATGCATCAAATATTTTAAAGAAGGACATGAACATTGTATCAAAGGGGATTTACAAACATTTTCCTTTCATGAAGTGGGCATACATGAAGATGCCGCCTACTACTCACCTCCAAAGAAAAATGTCTTTTCCCGTGAAATTATGGCAAACAAAGTGGAAGATTCAAAAGAATTAAAAAGAAGAGGACATTCAACGATCTACTACCATTCTCTCACAACAAGCTGGTAGAGGTTCTTTCAGACCATACACTCGAGGTCGAGGCTGGAGACGTGGATGAGGAAGACCCAACACGATTGTTGAACGGATTAGGCTGACCATCAGCATCAACATGGAAGAAAGTTCTGATGAAGAAAGCTCTGAGGAAGAATTGATGATGATAAAATTGATGATGATAAAATAGAAGAATGATAAAATAGAAGAAACCTCAGGACGAGATTTTCTTCAAAGATGTAGAGAAAAGTGAAGATGAGTCGATGTATGATCGGATCAACCACTATGTGAATTCCACGACCCTTACTTCAATCCACCCTCAAAAGGTTGAGAGTTTAGAGGTTAAGAAAGTCCGTAGCATGGTTCAAAGCTGATCAAGTCTTACCGTGCTTCCCCTTCTACTAGTTCTGAAAATCATGTAAATTTGGAAGAGGATTCTAATGAACTAATGGAATTACCTAATGGAATTACCTTTTACCTTTTGGTTACTTTTCTCCTTGTGTATAAATGTTAATTCAACAAGGATATGTGCCAAAATAGATGCCAAAGGATAAACTACAACTTTTTGAGAAATTGTGGAATGTTAGAAGTTGAACACCTAACTTGAAAGAAAGTCTCGGCTTTGGTAATGTAGAACTAGTCAATGATTCAGAATTTTTCATGATTGTTACTAATAAATTGGAAGATGATTGAATTGATATAGAGGATGACTCAAAAGATCAGTTGATAGATGATGCTCCACCGAAATTTGAAGAAGAGATTAAGTCAATAGTGGATGAATTGAAAGAAATCAATCTCAGGATTGAGGAGAAGCCTAGATCCACTTTTATAAGTTCTCTACTCAATGAGGAAGAATCTACATAATTAATAAAGTTATTGTCAAAATTTAAAGATTGCTTTGCCTAGAGTTATGAGGAAATGATAAAGCGGAAATGCTAAAGCAATTAGCAGAAGTTGTAGTTCATAAGCTCGGGGTGAATAAAAGTATGTCCCATGTAAAACAAGCTCCCAGAAGGATGCACCTGGAGAAAGAGCAACAAGTCATTTCTAAGGTGAAGAAGTTAATAGACGCTAACTTTGTGCGGGAAGAGCAATACCCCATATGGTTAGCCAATATTGTACCAGTTAAGAAAAATAATTGATAAATCTGTGTTTGTGTCAACTTTAGGGATTTAACCAAAGCATGTCCAAAAAATGAGTTCCCGTTACCCATACCAAAATTAATGGCGGACATTGCATCGACACATGAAATTTTCTTTTTCATGGATGTATCATCAGGATATAACCAAATCAAGATAGCTCCAGAAGATGCAACACTTATAGCATTCAGAACGCTGATCAAAATTTTTTGTTGCACGTTAATGTCATTAGGGTTGAAGAATGCCGTAGCAACATATTAACGAGCTATGACAAAGATATTTGATGAACTCATTCACAACCAAGTGGAATGCTATGTGGATGATTTAGTCATAAAAAGTAAACAGAAAATAAACTATTTATACGATTTGAGGATCGTGTTCGAACGATTATGACAATATAATCTCAAGATGAATCCCTTAAAGTGCGCTTTCAGCGTCACCACTGGGAAATTTCTAGGATTCGTTGTTTGTCATTTGGGAATCAAGATTGACTCAGATAAGATTAAAGCTATCTTGGCAAGGCCTCCTTTTAAAATCTTGAAACAACTACGTTCCTTCCAAGGAAAGTTGACATATCTGAGATGCTTTATTTCTAATCTCTCAGGTAGGTGTCAGCCCTTCTCGGCATTAATTAAAAAGGATGCCAATTTTTTTTGGGAAGAGATATACCAAGGACCTTGGAGGATGTTAAGCAATAATTAATAATGCCTCCTGTTTTGGCAACCCATATCTCAGGAAAATCGTTGATACTTTATACCGCGACAATGTACGACTCACTCGGAGCTGTGTTAGCTCAGATCATTGACGAGGTTAAGGAAAACACACTCTACTACTTCAGTTGCTGACTAATATCGATGAAGGTAAAGTACCCACCTATTGAGAAGCATTGTCTAGCTTTAATTTTTGTTGCCCAAAAGCTTAGGCATTACATGTTTTTTCATAAAATTACCCTTATTTTGAAAGTTAATCTATTCCAATATTTGATGACCTAACCAACACTTTCTGGATGTCTAGCAAGATCTTCAATGATTTTATTGCAAATTGATATAAATTTTGTTTCCCTCCGCATTTTCAAGGGACAGATTTTAGTAGATTTTCTCGCAGCACACCCACTTCCAGCTAGGTTCCCTCTTGATGATGAGATACTAGATGAACATATATTACAAATAGAGCCGTCCAGTGCCAGACATTGGGAAATGTACTTTGATGGAGCTTCATCAGCCAGAAAGGACAAAGTACCAGAGCTAGTTATACCAGGCAAAGTAGCAATTAGTCTAATTTTTATCCCGATAGATCAGGATATGTTGAGATTCTCCTATCACATGATAGAGTCATGCACAAATAATGAAGCAGAGTATGAAGCGTTGATCACTGGGTTAAAGTTGGCAATCTTAATAGATATAACAGACATTGTCATCTGTGGCGACTCACATCTCGTCATCCAATAAGTTGTCGGACAGTATAAGATTTTGAAGCCAAGGCTAGCAGAATACCATCAATACATGATGAGGTTGCTAGAACAGATTCCCAATGCGACCCTATTCCGGATTCCTCAGGGAGATAACACCCATGCCGCACTTTAACAAAACTTGTTAAGGAATTGACATGTCCACCAGAGAATTCTATCAAAATTACAGTACAAGGACGTCAGGTTTTATCTCAGATTGACCTCGACAATTTACACAAGCTCGAGAAAGAAAAAGGAATGATGATTGCAGTTGCTGACATTAACAAAGATTAGCGTAAGCCATTAAAAGTAAATTTACAAACTAGAAAGCTATCAAAAGACAAGTCTAAAGAATATCACATTATAAAAAGAGCTATGTCATATGCTCTAGTGGGTGATGTCCTCTATAGTAGATTGTTCGATCAGATATGGCTGAGATGTCTAAGCATAACAAAAGCATAGAATATTGTTAAAGAAGTACACTCCAGATTGTGTGGAGCTCACCAGTCAAAGCCTAAGATGAAAATGAAGACCAAAAGACTTAGATATTATTGGTCAGCAATGATATTTGATTGCATGGATACAGCTAGAAGGTGTCACCTTTGTCAAGTACATTGTGTGGTCTTACACCAACCTCCGAATGTGCTACATCCTACCATTGCCTCGTGGCATTTGAGTGTTGGGGCACGAACATAATAGGTCAATTAGACCCTCCATCCTTTAAGGGACACAAATTTATTCTTGCAGCTATGGATTACTTCTCCAAGTGGGCGGAGGCAGTGCTGTTACGAGAGGTTACAACACAATTTGTTCTCCAATTTTTTAAAAGTCAAATTGTCTACCATTTCGGTGTATCACACATAGTGATTTTTGATAATGGAACAACCTTCAAGAGCACAAAGATCAACAACTTCATCAAGTGACATGGTATGGACTAGAGATATTCTACGATCTACTATCCTAGGGCAAATAACCTGGCAGAGCCCTTCAATGAAATGCTTGTGCAAATTTTGAAGAAGACGTTGGACGAAAACAAAAGAGTGTGGCATGAATAAGACTACCCTTCTTCCGTTGGCATGCTCCACCCATTTCTTTCACACATAGTGATTTTTGATAATGGAACAACCTTCAAGAGCACAAAGATCAACAACTTCATCAAGTGACATGGTATGGACTAGAGATATTCTACGATCTACTATCCTAGGGCAAATAACCTGGCAGAGCCCTTCAATGAAATGCTTGTGCAAATTTTGAAGAAGACGTTGGACGAAAACAAAAGAGTGTGGCATGAATAAGACTACCCTTCTTCCGTTGGCATGCTCCACCCATTTCTTTCTTGGGTAGGTACTGTCAACTCTTTCAAATTTCAGGACCATTATTTAATCACCTTTGAACAGAGAGGTTCAGAAGTTCATTAGGACTTTTATCTTTGTATGGGGTCGGACCCCCAATAAGAGTGTTGGTGGACTAGTTCTGCCCGAGCATTATGCATTGTAAAGTCGGTCCCGCACTGGGTCCTACCGGGTCCTAAACTTTACTTTTCTCCTTATGTCTTTCAGGTTTGGTTTGCTACTTTGCAAATTAAATAAAATCATTAAGTGCTTGGTTAACTTTAACCTTTTAATTATCTAAATTGCTTTACTTTTAATTTAATTTACTAATTTTTAAAGTCTTCGTAAACTAAATAATTAGATAAAGACTTGCCCAATCTACAAAGCGCCCTTGTTAATTTTTAGTGTTCGCACTAGAATTACTAGGTATTGGTCACATAACTAACCCTAGAGCTTTCTTTTTTGAAGCAGCTGTAGTGACATTCCCAATGCTCACTTTCTCCTGTAGTTTGCCAACTAGCTACGATGCTAACAATGTTGCTCCTACCATCAAGTTTGGAGCTGGATTCGATGAGCTCAAAGTCATGCTTGGAAAAGCCTTGTTTGTCATAATGAAAGTTGCTGCTTCAAAAGTACAGGAGCCATCTGCGGAATTCAACCTGAACTATCCTCAAGATTTCCCTTCCTATAAGAAGGTGAAAACCACTGATACCCTGACACCTGTTAAATATGTTTTTCCCTTTTCTGCCAAAGGAAAGAAGGTTATAATTGTTGAAGATATAGCTTGAGGATTTAATGTCCTACCATAGGTGTTTAAAATTGGATCAAGTTCAAAGTCTGTATTGTTAACCCAATCTCAAAGGAGAAATTGCAGTTGAAGGATTCAGAAGGCTGTTAAGGCCCAAATTCTTGAAAAAGTATCTGTTGATGAGAATCCTCACAAGGTGGAACTTGAATTACTTGAGGCCACTTTGCTTTTGTGAGGGAGTAGGTTCCACCCATTAATGGACACTAATGGGCATGAAAGTATTCAAAAGATTGCTGCCACCTTTCCCTTATTTCATGATCGTTATGAGGAGAAGAAGAAACCCACTCCTAAGAAAGAAATTTTGAAAGATGTCATAGCTGCCCGATAGTCTCAAAAATAACCTGAAGTTTTGCCAACTTGCATTCCTGTCAGATTCTGCCTTGAAAGTCTAGTGGATACTACCATTGTCACAACTGATTTTGTTACCACTGCAACTCCACGATCCTCAGAATGTCGACCAATCATGTCACATCTGGGTCCGACAATACCACTATTTGTTGCTCATAAGAATGCCCTAATGAATTTTTAATGACTTAAACTTTCCTTAGGAGCATTCACCTTCATAACTCTTAAGTCAAATATCAATTGATTAACTGAGTACTCTGCTCATGGGATGGTAAAAATGTCAAAATTCACAAAGTAGTAAGGTAACCTTTTTTAAATGAACTCGAAATGTTTCAAGAGATCTTTAAAGCAGTTTATGGTCATTCCCCGAACACTTTGAAATCTCTTGATATATTTTGTTATAAAATCATCCACTAAGATCTTTTGGGACTTAAGATGTCATAGTTGGGAGTCTGTTAGATACACCTTCATCCACTCTTGCAAATTATTTAAATTTCTGCAAATTTATATATATGTTGCAAAAGCAAATATTTTAGCGGGAATGCCCAGAAGAAGACAAGTACACTTTTACAGTGTTATTTAATTCCGCTCATCTTACTTTCTGTAATTTACTTTTATTGCAAAATATTATAACTGCTTGATCGTGCACCTTAGTTTATTTGCAAGAAAAACCAAAACCATTTTCAAAATTAATCAACATTTTCAAAAATCTTAAACAAATTGTTTCAAAGGTAACCATAAATCTTTTGAAATGTCATTAAACATCATACATCCATTTGAATTTACGGAAGTCCCTCGAAGGAGGTAACCCACGTTTGCTAACAAGATCTCTCCAGTTTAAATGGGTTTCACAACTCGTTTAGGCTAAGTAAAATCAAAAGAAAATAGTGATACCGGAACGAGGGAACCGTGGGATCCTAATCGGTGTCACTCTAGTCAACTTTAAACCCCCCATAATTGAACTTAAACTTGTCATTTAAACCTTTAAATCTTAGACTTTAGAACTGCTACTTCGTCGAGGAGCTTGGAGCTAACTTTGTGGGCAGCCTTCTACAATAGCAATCTACAAAAGCAATCTGCAACAACATGAGGATCTACAACAATACATCTTTCCTTAGAATTAAACAACAAGCCATAGAGTTTCGAGGTCGTCTGCCTAGTGCAACATAAATCCTCAACTCTTTCTTTAGGCCTTTGCACAATCATGTTGTCCAATATAAGCCCTAACTCACCTTAGGATTATGAGGTTATCGTTCGTCATGACCTAAACCCTCACATCCTCCAGGCTATTTGGGGCAGGGTGGTCAGTGTCCCGCTTACATGTATGCCCTAAATAATAAAATTGGTAAGATAAAACATTTAAATGATTCCTTCTTGAAACTGAAGCCGAATCATAATATAGCTTGGGAAGTCACTGAGGTTCTCCTTAGGATCCGTGACATCTCATAGTTCTTCTTTCTTTGGATTCCAAAAAAAAATATTCCAAATTTGAGCCATTCCCCTTCACACCTCATTATCTAATCTTTCCAAATGGTCTATCCCTTTGAACTTCTTGAAGACAATATCGCCTGATTTTTATCGAGAGTTTTCTTAGGTGACTTCGGTTATCTAAGATGTATTTAACTATAGGGGCTTGGCCATATAGGAAATTTTTAAGAACCTAGCTTAATTTAAACCTTACTTAATTTTTTGTATTAAATAGGGGAACTTGTCAGTCAACATAAAAACGGTTTTTCGCAGACTTAAACGGATGTCATAATTTCTTTAGTTTATTTAATCGAGTCTTACCAGTAAGTAGTGTGTCTACCCTTCGGGATAGATGCATTGCTTGCGGTATTAGACTCCTTTATTTAAATTACTGAGGATATGTGATCGGTTCAGTTTTGTATTTTCAAAATTTAAAATACAACTTTTTTCCAAATTATATATTCACAAATTAAGTTAAATCGGGTGTCAGGATATCTATTCCAGCGACCGACAAATTCTAATTTGGCAACTGACAATTTTCAATTTGGCGACCAATAATGCTAAAATGTTTTATCTTATTAAAAATTTAATTTTTAGGGGATGAAAAATAAATTTCAAAACTTGAATTTTATTTGTTCTCAAATGTGCTACAAATAAATTTGATTTTGATTGGAAAGAAATAATTATGTATATGAAGTTATATTAAGGAAGTAAATATTTGAATATATAAGTGAGTAAGAAAATTTAGTTGAAACCTAAAGTGATGAAGAAAATTTAAAGTAAAAATTTTTAGTGTAGAAATGAAAAATATTGTGTATCTTTTGTAGGAGAAGTTGTATTTTTGTAAAATGTAGAAGGATTAGAATTTTATTTTCAACACTTCATTTTCTTTTATTAAAAATAATTGTCAAAGCTATTATTATATTTTTAAGTAAAAGATATATATCAAACCCTTGCTTTAGTAAAGGAAAAGTGGAATTCAAAACCATTAAAGACTTATCTAGGTATAGTAATCCTCACCTAAAAAAAGTAAGGATTAAAAATATCCTGAAAGAAAAAGAAAAAAAAGGAAAATAAAAAGAAAAAGAAAAGAAAAGAAAACTTGAAAAGGGGAGGAGAATGTCGGTCGCCAAATTGGAAGTTGTCGGTTTCCGGAATGGATATACCGGCGCCTAGTTTAATTTAATTTATGTTATATAATTTGAAAAAAAATAGTATTTTAAATTTTAAAAATACGAGACCAAACAAGTCTCATATCCTCAGTAACTTAAATAACACCACAAACAATGCATCTATCTTGATAGGTAGAAACACTACTTGTTGGTGACGACTCGATTAAATAAACCAAAGAATTTATGACATCCGTTTAAGTCTCCGAAAACACCATTTTTTATGTTGACCGAAAAGTTCCCCTATTATGAAAAATTAAATAAATTTTATATTAAGCTAGCTTTTTAAAGTTTTTTATAACAGCAAACCCCTATAGTTAATTAAATCTTAGATAAGTGAAGTCTCTTAAGAAAACTCTCGATAAAAATCAGGGGATATTATCTTCAATGAGTTCAAAGGGATAAGAATTTTTAAAAGAGCAGACAAAGTGGTGTGAAATGAGAATGACTAAAAATTGGAACATTTTTTTTGGAATCCAAAGGAAGAAGAACTAGGATGTTATGAATCCTGAGGAGAACCTCGGTGACTTCCCAGACTATCCTATGGTTTTGCTTCAGTTTCGAGAAGAATTATTTAAATGTCATATTCTACCAATTTTATTAATTAAGACTTACATTTATGCGAGACCATCACACAAATAGCCTAGAAGATGTGAGGGTTTAGGTCGTGATGAACGATAACCTCAGAATCCTAAAACTTTGAGGATTTAAGTTGCACTAGGCAGACAATCTTGAAATCGTATGGCTTGTTGTTTGATTCTAAGGAATGATGTGCTGTTGTAGATCCTCGTGTTGTTGCAAATTGCTGTTGTATAAGGCTACCATCAAAGCTAGCTCCAGGCTCCTTGATGAAGTAGCAGTCCTAAGGTTTAACGTTTAAAGGTTTAAATGACAAGTTGAAGTTCAATCATTACAGTGTAGGGAGGTTAAAGTTGATTAGAGCGACACCGATTAGGATCCCATGGTTCCCTCGTTCCAGTATCACTATTTTCTTTTGAATTTACTTAGCTTAAATGAGTTGTGAAACCCATTTAAAACAGAGAGATCTCGTTAACAACCGTGGGTTACCACCTTCGAGGGACTCAGGTAAATTCAAAAGGATGTTTTATGTTTAATGACATTTCAAAGGATTTATGGTTACTTTTGAAACAATTTGTTTTAGATTTTTAAAAATGTTGATTAATTTTTGAATTTTTTTTTGATTTTACAAGTATAGTAGGTGCATACCCAAGGAGTTATAATATTTTACAATAAAAGTAGATTACAGAAATTAAATAATATTGTAAGAGCGTACCTGTCATCTTCTCGGCATTTATACTGAAACATTAGCTTATGCCACATGTATATAATTTTTCAAGAAATTCAAATAAATTGCAAGCATAGACGAAGGTGTATCTAACAGACCCAAACTATGACTTATTTAGTCCCGAAATCTTAATGGATGATTTTAGAACAAAATATAGCAAGTGTAATTTATCCTTTAAAAACCCAGAACCAATTTAAAGATCTCTTGAAACATTTTGAGTTCATTTTGAACTTATCATATAGTTCCTTTAATCATCCAAGGTCAAGTTAAAAAAAAAGGGTACCCCACTACCCGACAAAATTTTTTAATCGTCATAAGAGTAGAGTACTCAATTAATCAGTTAATATTTAATTTAAGAGTTATGTAGGTGAATGCCCTTAGGAAAAGTTTAAGTCATTAAAGATTTTGTGCCCACTACTAAAGTTGGGTTTGTAGTACTGAGAAGATGTTGACCATTAATCATGTTACTTTCTAAACCCCATTAAATAAGTTTAAGAATCAAGCCTAGCTCACTACCAAGCCCTTGGCAATCTCAATGGGAGGAAATGGAAATTTTTTAAATTTTAGTTTAGGTGATACATATCTTTATCAAAATATCATATTATCATCCATTATGGGCTTAAAATATCCATTATGGGCTTAAAATAAAATTGTGGGCTTAATATATGTGAATCACCATCCTCCTAGCCTCGACCCATCACTTCAGAATCATTTGATTTTGATTAACTTCCAAATCATGAAAATTTAAAAAGTTATAATTTTGTTCTTATCATGGAAAGGTGAGAAATTGGTTTCTATCTTTAACCCATTATGTTTTAATCATCCAAAAGTATTCATTAGGATCAAAATTACCCATCTTTCCCTTTGATTAATCTTAAATTTCAATTAAGGTGCCAAAATGTAAAATGACCATCTTGCCCTTGGGGCTCTCCACTTCATAACTCATAAAGCATAATTCAAATGACTTTGAAATTTAAGAGTACCCTGCCCATGGGGCAACTAAAACATCAGAGGAGAAAATATGATTTTTCAAATTTTTATTTAATTAAATAATTATCCTAACTTAGAAAATAGGATCTTCAACATTAATTTATTTAACCAATCAAAATAAATTTTTTTGTTTATGGGAAAAATATTAGAGGTTCACTTAGGTTAGTGAAACACTTAGGTAAAATTCCATGATCTTCTGATGTACATTTTAATTTAGTTTTATAAATTTTTATTGATTTTTTAGTGGTTTAGTTAAATTAAAAAATATGTTTTAGTTACAAAAAAAATCTTTATTATATTTTTATTAAACCTCTTTGAGTCCAGAGAACTCAGATAAACAAATTTTATATTTTTTATACTTTTTAATTTATTTATTATAATTATTTTAATGAGAAAATAAGAAAAATACACTTTTAGACCTTAAAAAATTATTTTTAACTTAAAAAATTTGTAAAAAATATTTTAATGAGTCCAAAGTAATAAGGAAACCATTAGAAATATTTTGAAATATTTTTGTAATTTTGAAAATTAATTAAATGTCAACATGATTTTATGGAAAGTGATAAGGTTTACGGAAAGTGATAAGGTTTATGGAAAGTGATAAGGTCCAAAGTAATTATTTAAATGTCAACATGATTTTTAAGCTTAAAAACACTTAGGGACAATTTATTTTTATCACTTTTCTATGTAAAGTTATGGATTTTCAAAGATCTGACATTTAATTAATTCATGAAAAGACCCATTTTTCTACTTAACCCAGTCAGCACCACCTCAACCCTGACAACTCAAATCTTTACATGCTGTGCTTCGCTATTTGATGGTGCCAACCACCTCAGTGCCACGCGGCCCGCTGTTCGCATAGCATCTCCTCGTCCAACGCAATCTCAGTCGTTCAAACAATACACGGGCGATCGGACGACATCCGTTCATTGTCCTCAATTGACCTAACCCGTATGTTGTCCACACTAATACCTTAAGATCTCAAGCTAGACTCAACCAAATCACTTCAGGTTTGTTCCTACACCTTAATCTACTTAAGACAAACACATCCATATGGTTTATATGGTATGAAATATAGTCTATGCCCATGAAGAATTAAATTAAGCTTGATTTAGGGTAAGAACTCAATACCTTTGTCTGAGAGGGCAGACCTCAATTAGATGGTTGGAGAAGCTTCAGATGAGTCCAACGAGCCTTTAGATTTGTTCTTGTGTTGTGGTGAAATGTCTAGCTATGATTTTGATAAAACCTGATTTTAGGTGTTGTTCTAGAGCTAGGTTAGAGGCTCTCTGTGATGGGGCTTTTGCGGGGAATCAACTCCTCTCACTCTAGGGATTGTGCGTGCATAATTAATTAAACTTTGGTGGATTGTGGAAGTGTGGAGAATTATGTCCAGGTTTAAGTTGAGAATTCAATGGGGAAATTGGCTCTGGACAGTGAGAGTTTGGGCTGAAGAACAGTGGGATTGCACTTAGGAAGGTTTGGAGAAGCTCTGGTGAGATTTTGGCAGAGTTTCCCCTAGGTTTTCAACACTCTCTCCTTTGGCCATGAAGGGGTCAATTTATAGCCATGGCTGCTTGGTGGAGCTCAGGGCCTGACAGTGGGTGCAAAAGCCTGCTAAGGTGGAAGGAAGAAAAGCTCTGATGGACAATATGACTTAGCCAACTCAGGCAAGTTTAATTTTGGGTTTTTGCCACTTGAGGCTCTCTTTGGCTGAATTTTTTCTAGCAACTGAGGTGGTGGCCTGCCAGAGTTAAGCCACTTCTGGGCTCAGAGAGGCCAGGGGGTAGCTAATGATGGTTAACTCCTAATGGCAAGTGATGATGGCCAAAATATTTTGATTTTGGCCAAAAGTGGGGTATGATCCCTTAAATCAAGGTACCATTGGTCCATAGCTCTTGTAGAGTGGGAGGTGGGTCTAGTCTGGTCACTAAAGTCTAAATGGTGGTTGTAGTGGCTTTGGTTTGATCAATTTGGCTTGGCTTGGTCAACTTTGGTGCATGGGTTCAATTTTGGACATTTTGGCTTGAAGTTGGCTTGAAGTTTTTGGCTTGAAGTTGGGTTTAGGTTGGGCTAGTCATGACTTTGGACTCAATTGCTTGATCAAGTTGATGTAGATGATTGTCACAAGGAGTTTAAAAAAGAATTGGAGTGATTTTGAATTGATTTGGAGGTTCCATTTGGTGAAATTTGGACATTTGATCAATTTTGGGGATGTTGGGTTAGACTTGGGTTTGAGTTGGGCTAGAGTTTGGCTAAGACCCCACTGATGGTTCAAATTGATGTAGGTGATTGTCATGAAGAGTTTTAGATATTAATTGGGTGGAAATTTTGGGGTTATGGGAATTTAGGGTCATGGCTAATTTGGGGAAAATATGGGGGTTTTGGTCCAAGTTGATTTTTGAGTGAAATTAAGGCTTGACCAAAACCAATTGAAGTTTTAATTTGAAGTGGGGAAATGTTGTAAGAGTCTATGATGCAAAATTGGGGTAATTGGATAGATTTGGGGGTTCAATTGAGTGAGATTTTAGTTTTGAGTTAAAATTGGATTCAAATATGGGTCAATTGGGCATTTATTTGGTTTTCATTAAGCATGAAAATGATGGATTTGAGTTTAAAATTGACATTGGGGAAGATTGGGATCAAATTGGTGGACATTGGATGTGAATTAGGGTAATTGGTTCTTTGAAGACAATTTGGGGCTTTTAGTTAAAATTGGTCAAATTGAGCTCATTGAAGTGGTTTGAATTGATTTTGGGACATTTGAAGTGATTTTTGGAGGTTTTGTGACAATTTGGGTCACCAAGGGTATTTTGGTAATTTTGGCTAAATGAGGGGTATTTTGGTAATTTTGAAAATTTTGGGGTGTTTTGGTCAATTTAGGTAGTTTCAAATGGTTTGAGATGATTTTTGGAAAAAAGTTGGGTATTTTGGGTAATTTTGGCCAAAATTAGGGTTTCAAGGGTAATTTGGTAATTTTGGTAGATTTGGGGGGGAAAGGCTAAGTTGGGTGTTTTGCTAAAATTGGGGTGTCAATCACCCTACTTGAGTCATGGACCAATAAAATTCCCTACTTTGGGTCCTAAATTCCCTACTTTGCCCTACTTTGGGTCCTCCATGTACTGGTCTTAACTAAACCCTAGCCTAGAGCTAATTGGTCTAGGGGGCCATTTACATGAGTCTCCCAAAGGGTTAAGGGATCAAAGTCAAGTAGGTTTGGGCTAAGGGTAGTGAGTGGAAGGGTAATGTGAAAGTTTGTGTGAGACCAACCAAGACCACACCACTAGAGGGTTAGCCTTAAGGTAAAGCAGTCATATGGGGAGTCTTCTTGAGCTCCCCCATATTGACCACACCTGCTAAGTGCTAGAGGTTAGGACCAATACATGGAACTTTAAGTTGAGCAAAGAAGAGTTTAGAGTTTCTAATGGTGAGGGTTCCTTTTCTAGTCCTCTAGGAATACTAAACAGAGAAGTCTTATGGCTACACCTTAAGCTACTAAAGAGAAAAAGCTAGACCTCAACCAAAAGTGAGGTCAACAAATAGACCCTCAATAGGTGTGGTGTGTCAGGCAAGGACACCACACGTATTGACGTTGACCGAAGAGATCAACAAAACCAACACAGACGTCTAAGCCAAAATGCTTAGAGCAAAGTGTAAAATTAAGTGACAGTTGTTTCTGCTGAGGAATTAGCAAGTAAAAATTTGATCGAAACCTAGGATTCAGAACTCTTGTTGGAGATTAGAAGGTGGACTTCAAATTATCAGGCTTCAGGTGTTTGGTAAATGAGAATCAAAATTTAGGTAATAACCCCAAATTGGGAATTGAAATTCGGGTATCAATCCTAGAATGAGAATCGGAAGCCATACTCCACTTAAGGTGGCCTTAAAACTGATCTTAAAAGATGGGAATAGGATGTCATACCCCATTTAAGGTGGTCTTACCTATCTCGAGGAAATTAGGTAGAAAATCAGATGAAATAATCCATTTAAGGCGGCCCTAAAACCAATCTCAAAAGATGAGAATAGGATGCCATAACCCATTTAAGGTGATTTTAAACCTATCTTAAGGAATTGGAAGAGAATCAGATGTCATACTCCATTTAAGGCGGCCTTAAAACTGATCTCAAAAGATGAGAGTAGGATGTCATAACCCATTTAAGGTGGTCTTAGACCTATCTCAAAGAATTGGGTAGAGAATCAGATGTCATTTTTCATTTAAGGTAGCCTTTAAACTGATCTCAAAAGATGAGAATAGGATGCATACCCCATTTAAGGTGGTCTTATACCTATCTCGAAGGAAATTGAGAATCAGATTTCAAAACTAATCCCGAGAACACTGTGAGAATAGTGTAGAGAATTGTGGTGTTGAGCCCATAGATATAGGGAATGTGAAAATCGAGAGTGGCGAGGAAAAATTTGTAGGAATTTGTGTAGTGTGAAACTCCGTGAAGGTTGTGACAAATTGGTACAGACAAGGACACTCGTACTGCAAAATCGAAGAGTGAGAAACTAAAACTCGAGAGAAACAAACTCATAAAATTTATAATTTTCTTTTCTTGTTGCATTTATCACATTCAATTATCAAATTATATTTTTCAAAAATTTAATTTTCATTGATTGATTTTTAAAAGCAAATTTAAATTTTAATTAATTTCAAAGTATAATTTTCTTTTCTTGTTGCATTAAATTCATTGTATTGTTCTTTGTTCATTATAATTTAGAATCAATGTATAGTCCTACGACTCTTTATCAATTGTACAAAGGGCAATTTAACAAATTCACTAAAATCTGGAAGAAATTTCATTAATCTGCTTCAAATATGCATTACAAGCTGGATGCATGCTGAAGCTATCAAAAGGTAACATGTCAAATACATTTTGAAACATCAAATGCTGAGTACATATCATATACTAAACACATCTGAGACATTTCATATTATATCTGCTGCTTTGGTGTAGTACAAAAAGTGTCAAAAAGCATCTATTTCTTTGTCCTATGTGGTGAGCTCATGATCAAGCTCACCTACTAAGCCACGTTCCAGGACAAGAATTCCTTTTACGTATAATTAGAGGTACAACCATCTCATAGCTCATACGGGCACAACTCTTCCAACTCGGGGTTCAGACGGAATCCATGCGGTATCTTACTATCATCCATTCTTCTCAATGTCACATAAACTTTGTGGTGTTGTACTGATGGGATGCAGTGTTTTGCTAAATTTTCGCCATTTCCTTTTAGAATTAGTACTGAACCCATTGTTAGTGGATTCTTGATGGATCCTTTGAATTCTCCAGGGCCAACAATATCAATTTCTTTTCCAAACAAAATATTACTTCAGCTCATCAAAGACACCATGCAGAAGGGCCTTACAAAATCATGGTGATCGATATGCAGAGAAATACAATCTCCTTCATCATAAATGTTGATTATGTAGTTATTTGGAATGCAGTGTATCGGTAGTATGCTCCATCTGACCATACTTTTGATCATTCCTTTTATCTCAAAAGGCAGAGGATCCACCTTGTCATATCTCAAGATACCTGTGGGGTTCCGTAGCCTATCTTCTACAAAGTTGTAGCAGAAACCACACTGAATGGTTATCCTGCCTTTCCCGCGCATCCATTTCTATGGCTCTGAGTAAGTTTTCTTCTAAAGGATTAAAAAAAAGAAAAAAACTTCATGAACATCTAGAAGAAATGGCAAGCAATCAATAAATCAATTTAGATACCCAAGAATTGATAATGATCATCATAATGCTCATAGATCATTGAGGGATTCACTAATCCTACGATGGATGAAATTCACTTAAGTATTCACCTACTATAGAAGATAACACATTTGAAATTAAGCCATCTATCATCCAAATGGTGTAGAACAACCAATTTGGGGAACCCCGTTTAAGGATCCAAATTTACACTTAGGTAGTTTCTTAGAACTTTGCGCTACATTTCACTATAATAGCATATCAAACGACATTGTGAGGCTTAGTAATTTTCCTTTTTTCTTGAGTGATAAAGCCCAAATGTGGTTAAATCCATTAGCGCATGGATCAATTAGGATGTGGGGTAAATTAGCCCAAAAATTCATGGCTAAGTATTTTCTGCTTTAAAAAATAACTAAATTGTGGAATGATATTACTTCATTTTACTAGCACGAAGGTGAGTAAATATATGAGGCTTAGGAATGATTTAAGGAGCTTCCTAAAAAGTGCCTACATAATTCTCTCCTTGATTGGCTGATTATTCAAAGTTTTATAATGATTTAGTATGATTCCTTAGATCTATTTTTCATGTTGCCACAGCTGGATTGCTCATGTCGAAGCCATTTGATGAGGCTTATTCCCTTATTAAGGATATGGCTACTAACAATTAATAACTATGTTCTGAGAGAGTAAACCCTAGAAACGTAGCTAGTGCATATGACACAGATCTACTTGTTATTCTAACTTCTTAGGTAGCAATTATATTCAGTAAGATAGATTAATTGGGAATGAATCAACCACTTGTACCTCTAGTAATTGAGGAAAATTTGTTTGGGTAAATGGTTGATGCTAATACTTCTTCATTTGATGCAATTAAAAATAGTCCCAATAACCCTTATTCTAATTCCTATAACCCGGGTTGGAAGAACCATCCCAAATTTAACAGTAACAACAACTCTAGTGGGAAAAACTAATAATGGGGAAATAATAAAGCATATCCCTTAGAAAATTGTAATAACCAAGGTAGTACCAATTATAAACTTTCTTAACCTCCAGGATTTAACTCTAACCCACAATTCAAGGGATAGAAGTTATCATGGGAGGAAGTTGTATTGCAAATGGGGAATCAAATGTAAAGTCAAGGTGCATTAATTAGTTACATAAAAAACTAGTTAGAAAATATTGCTAAATCACTTAGCAATTGACCCTCAAGGAACTCTTCCTAGCAACACTAAGATTAACCCTAAGGTGAAGAATAGTGAGCATTTTAAAGCTATTGTTAAAGAGTAGAAGAGAAATGGAGGATGTAGTTAGAAAATATGATGAAATTGAAAAGAGGCTGTAGAATTTGAAAAACCTATGTAAGATATTTTAAAAGATTTAGACAAAATAGTCTCACCAACTAAGTTTAATTTGGAAACATCATAGCCTCCATTTCCTTAAAGACTCCAAGAGCAAAAATTGGATCAGTTAATTTTGAGATTTTTAGAAGTATTTAAGAAGTTGTCTATTAATATTCCTTTTCCTGAGGCTCTAGTGCAAATGCCTAATTATGTACAGTTCATTAAAGACAACTTCAATAAGAAGATTAAGCTTGGAGATTAGGAGTAGTTGCAATTAGTGATGAGTCCAGTTCCATCATTCAAGAAGATGCTTCCTCAGTTGATTAAGGATCCTGGGAGCTATACTATCCATTGTGGATTTGAAGAGATATTGTATAACAAAGCTTTATATGATCTTGCACCCTGTATAAGCCTTATGTCACTATCTATTTTCAATAGTTGTACCTTGATTAGAAAAGGTGTCTCCTACTACTGTGACCCTTTAACTAGCTAATCAATCGATCACTTATCTAAAGGGGGTGATATAAGATCTTCTCATAAAGGTGGACAAATTTATCTTATCTATTGATTTTATTTATTTAGATATCAAGAAAGAAAAATAAATTCTCATAAAATTAGGTAAACCTTTACTAACCACTAGACGAGCCATCATAGATGTGCAAAAAAGTGAATTAACTGTGCGGGTAAATGATCAAGAGGTTACATTTAATGTATTAAAACCCATGAAGTATACTTCTGAAGAAAATGAAAAAGCATGTTTTCATATAGATTTAATTTATTATTTCTGTAGCAACCATTTTTGAGAGAAATGTGAAGCCGAAATAGTTGAGCCATAATTGAATGAAGAAAACTCAGAAACTCAGTAGACTCTATAAATGAATCTGCTCTACTGGTAAAATTGAATTCAAAAATTATTCGGGAGAGGTTTGACGTTTTATATTTAAAATAAATAGTAAACCTTATATTCCTTCTATTGAGGAACCCCCTAAACTTGAGATGAAAGTGTTTCCTGAATACCTAAAGTATGCTTACTTGGTAAAGTCATCTACATTGTCAGTTATCATATCCTTAGATTTCACTCATTCACAACTCCTTCCTAAGTGTGCAAGTGTTCGTTCCCTTGCATAAAATGACATATGTAGGAAAAATACTTACATGTGTGGGTGCTCAAAGAGATGCCCAAACATGCCACTTGCAATGCATAAAGGCAACAAACATTTTTCATGCACATGTAATACGATGCAAAAGTATACAATGCTAGTGATTGGTTGACCGGGTTGTAGCGACTGGCCAAACCAAAGAGGGGGTGATGTGCAATTTTTTATGCATTAAAAATGCTTTTCAATATTACAACACACAAACAACTATACTAAAAAATATGGAGATTAATCACAATAAATTTACTTTAGTATCAGAAGTTTTCTCTTTTACAAAATTTAAATCTGCCACTCCTAGTGAATTAAGGTGTACTTTCAATTTCAAACCATCACTTGGTTTAAAATGCAAGTATATGTATCACTCAAGTAATAAAGGACTCTAATGGAGTCCTAAGTATCAATCCCATAGGGAGGTGAAAATTTGTTAGGGAAATCACACAAAAGCACAATATTTAAACTATAGAACGCTTAAGTAAGAAAGCAAGTCAAAATTTGTTTAAATCTACTAAAGAAACTATGTTTACTAAATTAATTTCTAGACTTCAAAGCTAAATTTACTAAAAACAAAACTAGGTTTTGTTATGAAGATTTCAAATTTATGAAGACTCAATCAAATTGAAGAAAATTGTATTATGCCAAATAGGAGCAACTATATTCTTTATCCTTTTTGCAAGCAACAAAGAACATTGGCTAATCCAGTGTTTAGTCCCTAAATCCACAGTTAGGCTAGGAAGATTGACTCTCACTTCAGAGTTCCTACGTTCCCTGCTCTTGAGGGCTAACATCTCACTTTACTTTCTAAATGCTTGGACCAAATTGGGGATTTTGGTCTGTCACCCTAAAATTACCAATTCTACACCCATCAATGAGCATTTCCCTATTTATTTGCACTCAACCCCATGGACTACATTCTCATGCATATAATTGAATGTGAGTCTTACTTTTTTGTAGAAAGCATAGCCCTCTCGAATCGTATGTTTCACAAAAAATTTGAACAAACAAAAAGTTTGAACAATTAAATTGGCCAGATCAAAAGAGTAAATTAAGTTCAAATTTATCAAAAAGTTTGAATCATCACAATTATGAAATTAAATTATTTCACAACAATCTTGATTCTTCACATAACTATTTCTCTTTGTAGGGAGAAGGACAAAGAAATCTACTCAAAATTCATGAGGAAGATACAACAAAACATGGATTATATATATATAAACAAGTTTACAAAACAAGAAAGAAAAGTAAAATAAATTAACTTGATCTCTTCCCTAAGCAATTCCCTTAAAGTTCCTTTGAATCTTTTTATCTCTTCACAATAACACTCAAATCTCTCTTAGAAATGTAAGGAAGCAGAAATCTCTCACTTTCCCTCTTCTCTTACAAATCTTAGAGGAACTTGCCTCACACACTCCCACACTTTGATACTCATGCCCTCCTCACAAACACCCTTTTTCTGACATAAAAACTCTCTTTTATAATGTAGGGATGAATTTCCTAAGAGTCTCCATAGGCACCTCTTCAAAATATTTCCAAATTTAATGCATTTATGAAAATATCTGTCTCTGGCGCCTAGGCGTCAAAACTTGGCTCCTATGTGTCAAAATTTGGAGTCTATGTGTCATCTTCTTTGTATTCTGGTGCCTAGGCGCCATCTTCTTTGTATTCTGGTGCATAGGCGCCAGTTTAATTTTTTGAAAATGCTACTTTTGACTCCAAATTTTGTATTTTTTACATTCTTTAAGGTCCAAATGCCTAGATCTAATATACCTGCAATAAAACATGAAAATACCTTTCTTTAAAGTGCAATATCACTAAATATAAGACTTAAATATATATGTAAATTTGATTATTTTTTTGTGTATCAAAATCCCACAAACTTAACTGTTACTTGTCCTCAAGTAACTCATTTACTACATAAAAACTATGACATAAGGTAGTTAGCATTACTTAAAAACTTATATAGTTTTGGTTTTATAAAGATAATGGTAAGACTTCAGAAATTTTTTTAATAATTTAGGTTAAACTTAAAAATATAAGAATACACAGTAATTATGTCTAAGAGTTTTGGTTTCCTTTTCATTTCAAGAATAATTGCAATTCATCATATTAAGGATGCCTAGAAGAACTATATGAAAAAGAACTTCATGAGAACTTCATTAGTAAAGATGCTAATACTTTAATATAAATTTAGAACTGTATTTAAGCCTCTTTCCTTAAATTGATTCAAGTGAAACCTATTTTTGATTAGGCATCTCCTCACATATATTCTTTTCGCTTTTCTTTTTCTTTTTCTCTTTTCTTTTTTTTATGATCATTTTCAATTCACTTATTTTATTTTATTTTTCATGTGAGGATTACTATATATGGATAGCCTTGAATGATTTTGAACTTCAATTTTGAACTTCACTATCTGAACTTCACTATCCTCTTTTTAAAGTTAAAAACTTCATACATGTCTTACTTATAAATGCATATTAGCTTTGAAAAAGATTTTACATAAAGTATCAATCCTTTCTTTTTATAAAACTCAAAGACTCTCTTATTATTTCAAAAATAAATTTCCTTCACTTTAAATATAACACACATAAACTTATACTCTTATACTAAATATCTTAACTTTAAAACTAACCATCATTATTAAAGATTTTTACTTAAGTCTATAATCATATTTATGAAACCAAAATTATAGTTATCTTCAAGTTGACCTCTGATACCAGAAGTTATGAATATTTTTAAAAATAAAGTTTAGTTTCTTTTAAAAAAAATTTTCTTTCCCCCAAACTTAAACTTTTAATAAGTAAAGCATTTAATACAAAAATGAAGGTAGAAAGAAAACATTAAAGGCATTTAAATAAAACTAGCTTGTAAAGGGCTTTGAACTTGAAACTTTATAGGTACTAATTAAAAAGAACAGGGTATAAAGCATTATGTAAAACATCATATATCAAAAAGATTTGCTAAGTTAAGGAGAATTCTAAATAGAAGCAAAAAATTGTAAAAACAAACAATACTAAAATAATAATAAACAATCTACATATAAACATAAAAAGTTCAACACCAGTTTACAATACACATCGTTTAAAAATAAAGTTCCTTGACTAACAATCACATGAAAAAAAAATCAAACTACAGAAAACAAACATGATAGTAAACTACTCATCATTATCCTCATCCTCATCATCTTCATTTTTTTCTTCAAAACCTATTTCAGGCTCATAAGGTGCAAAGCGGGGCCATGTAGGGAATTTTACGTTATGATCGCCCCTTAAATATTTTGCCATAAACTCATTATAAGAAATCTCATAATCCACTTTTTGTTGAATATACTCATCATTTTGATAATTTTGATCCTCCATAGTTCTCATCTGATTCCTGAGAGTCAAAATATCACTCTACTGAATAAGTAGCTGCTCCATAATATTCTCTAAAGAAGTAGTGCGAGATTTAGATGGTCCAGAAGCTGAAGTAGAAGATATATCAATGTCTCTACCCCTAGCTTGTTGTACATCATGCCACTCATATGTATGAACACTGGGCTTACTAATAGTTTAAAGAGGTTGTATTAATTCTTCAGATCTATCATAACCCACTTCGTTTCGTCACATAAAGTAAAAAATTAAGGTTGGGTATCCTAAACCCCCAGTAGTCCCACCTCTCACAAAATTATGGGTATTCCAATAAATGAGAGTACTGATGTTTATTTTCTTCATTTGCTGAAAACAAAAATTTAAAGTAGCTCTCTCCTTAGTGACTTCACTCAGATGATTTGTTGGAAGGAGTCTAGTAGAAATAAAAAAATGTCAAGCTTTAGATTGAGCTTTTAACATAAAAGTAGAGAAGTTTACTTTATGATCATTCTTCATTTTCCAAACTCCTCTTCCATCGGTCAAATAAGTAATAACTTCATTTGATGCTGAATCAGATGTATCACATGTAGTATATTCACAATGAAATTCATCCCTCAACCCATATAGTGCATTTATTTTTTTTTGGGGTGAATTCAACAGTCTTACCTCGTACAAATACTTGGTCATCTGTAGCTTCTCATAGGTTTGTATAAAATTCACGAACGATTGAGAATATTGCTACAACAATGCAATAACAATAGGTTTCCCAATTTCTCGCCACAATCAATCCTTCAATAGGACCGTCGAGATTGTAAAATGCTCGTTCTTGAATCAGTTTCCTTGTTGTGAGTTGAGTATTATAATGAAGCTGAGCTTTAATGTTCACAAATTTCCTCATGTCACATACCTCCTTTCCCTTCATCTTCCTCATTTTAAGAGCCATATGAGTTGTAAAAATTCAAAATATTTCTACATAAATTTGCTATAAAGATAAAGTAAACTACTGAAATCAAAATCAATGCTAAGAAACTTCACACCATGCATTCTTCACTAAATTTCTCCAAAATCTCCAATTTTCGATTTTCACATAATGTAGGAGAAATCCATGGTGAAAATAAAAAATTTCTAGGTTAAAGTGATGCTCTTACCAAGAGAAGATGAAATCTAAGAATTTCTAGCCCCAAAATGGCCTCAAACCTAAGTATTTGGAAGCCCTTGTATGCTATTCAACCTTAGTCGCAAGGAAGAAGATGATCTATAGCAAAAAAATGGTTGTTACTATTCATTTTCGTGATTTTAATGACTCAGCTGATTTGGGTTCTAGGCGCCGGTTTTGGCGCCTAGGTGTCAAGGCTTAAAATTTCATTTTTCAATTTTTTTTGTAAAAAGCATTGTACACTAAAGTACTCAATCTACTAATTGTTTAAATTCACTTTATTTTTAAAGCACTCAATCTACTAATTGTTTAAATTCACTTTATTTTTCATAATTAAGTAAACTACTAACATCAAATTTAGAAAAATAACAAACAACTTCACATTTTTTTATATAAATCCACACAATTACAAAAAAGTATTTTGAAATCACAACATAAAACTCAAAATCAAAATCACACCAACAACATCCTAACGCTGAAAACTAAACAATCAAATACTAATAGGAAACATAATAAGTCCGATATTAAAAACAAAGGAAATCCAACATAACAAAACACAAATAAGCTTTTATAAATAAGAATTCCAAACTTCAGAGCTGCTACACATCTTCAGTTTCAGTACTATCATCTTCTTTAATATATCTCATGGATTGGCGATGCACAAATAAGTTATAGAAAGGATGGTGAGGATATTCATCAATAGAGACTTCTTTGATCTTAACATTTTTCTTATACATTCACACCGTATCCCCTTCCATAAGTCCAGTGTGATCAAATTGCTCTTTAATTCTACAATCTAGATGGTTTGAACTGATCAGAAGTATTGCTAACTGCATTCAAAATATTAATCATCTCACTCTCCAACTTCTTAATCCTCTTCAAAATAACAAATGAACTATCCAGAATTTGGGTTGTATAGGTGATGAATTTTGAGATGATTGATCAATAAGAAAAATTCTATAATCCACTTCTTCATTTTCTTAGTAATCATTGTTTAATACTGGGTCCATGGGCTTTGAAGGAAGAAGCACTTTTTTCCAATTTTCATATGGAACTTGCGATTGGCTACAAGGCACAAATATTGTGGATGGATGTCCAAGAACAATATTATATCACTTCAAAATAAAACTAGGAGTAAATTTTACTATTATAGCACCCACATCAATAAGTCTTCCAGTTTGAATACATTAGTTCAATATAACACTTTCCTTTGTCACTAATGATTTTTGTAGAAGGGAGCAATTTTGCTGAAATAAAGATACGCCAATGCTTTGATGCAGAATTTAATAATGAAGAAGGAAAACTTACATAATTTTTATCTCATCTCTCCCATGTTCCATCTTCATCCATCAAGAATCTAAGACTTTCATCATACTGTCTCTTGTAAAGGCAAAGTCTGCATAATGACAAATCAGAATGTTCATGATAAAAAACAAATCATTAATTATTGAAGGATTAAAAGGTACCCACCTGCCTTAAACATTATAAACTCCTTAATTTATCCCATGAAGATTTGCATAAAGTTCCTTCACAACAAGAATTTCTATGACTTCAATTGTATAGCCTAGTACTTCACCTTGCTTTTGCATAATGATTTCTTCCAAAATAGTACCATGAGTATTGAATCTTCGATTCATGAAACCCCTTTCCTTGATCATCCTCTTCTTCATAAAGACCTTGTCTTGTAACCTCTGTGCATCAAAACTAATGAACTTTATCTAGCTAAAAGTCTCATATTTGGAAGTTTCCTTGGAGTTGGAGGCCAGGCTAAAAGTCTCATATTTAGAAGTTTCCTTGGAGTTGGAGGCCATAGGAACAATATTAGTGAATCCTTTCCCTCTCTACCAATTTAATTTAACTCCAAAGGGCAGGTTTTAGGAGTTATATAAAGAAAATTTGGCCAAATACTGTCAATAGAAGGTTATGGGATGGTTTTTCTAATTGCAGTGTCTAGGCGTTGAATTCTGGTGCTTAGGCGTCGGGCTTTCTGGAAAGTGGCACTTGCGTTATATTAGGTGCCTAGGTGCCAGTGTGCTTTGTTGTACCGCTTTGCCTAAGGTCCAAAATAACTCTCATACCTTCCATAAAATTGAATAATTAAAATGTTTTTATGCATTTTCTTTAACATGTAAGTCTCCAAAGAATAAATAATTTAATCTCAAGAGCTTATATTATGTAAAATTAAATTGAAAACAATTACACACAAAATTCATTGTTAGCCCGATGTTCTCAGTTTTTACTCTGGGTGACCCAACATTAAAATCTTTTAAGAATTGGTCTGTGTCCATCAAAATAAGGTTTTAACCTATATCTATTAACATTAAATATTTTTCTAATTTTTGGATCTTCAATACCCACAACTCCATATGGGTAGACTTTTTTAACAGTAAATGGCCCTAACCACCTGGACTTAAGTTTTCTGGGAAGTAATTTCAATCTTGAGTTCTACAAAAAAAACTTCTTGTCTAGTTTCAAATTCTTTTCTTATTATCTCATGCCAATTTTTCATTTTTTTTCCTTATAAGTCTTAGCACTTTCATAAGATTCATTTCTGATTTCTTCGAGCTCATTCAATTGCAAAAATCTTTTCTCACGAACATCTTTTAAATTAAAATTAAATTCTTTAATAGCTCAATAAGCTTTATGCTTTAATTCTCTTGGTTAGTGACAAATCTTTCAAAAAATAAGTCTATATGGAGACATTTCTATAGGAGTTTTATAAGCTGTTCTGTAAGCCCATATGCAATATCTAATCTAGCAAACCAATCCATTTTGTTAGGATTTACAGTCTTTTCCAAGATTCTTTTAATTTCACTGTTAGAAGATTATGCTAGACTACTAGTCTGGGGATGATAAGCAGTGAAGATTTTAATTTCACGGTTAGATAATTCTACTAGAGCACTAGTCTGTGGATGATAAGCAGTGGAGATCCTATACTCTATATCATATTTTCCAACCAACTTTCAACTCTTTTATTCCTGAAATGAGATCCCCCATCTATAATGATTACTCTAGTCATTCCATATATTAAAAAAATATTTTTCATTAAAAATTTTAAAACAATTCGAGCATCACATCGAGGTAAAACTTATGCTTTGCTCCATTTAGAAACATAATATACTACAATTCATATATATAAAGTTTTGAAAGAGCGTGTAAATGATCCCATAAAATTCAATCACCAAACATAAAAAAATTGAACCTCCAATGTAAACATTCGGTACATTTCATCCCTTTTTGAAATATTTCCTACTCGCTGACATCGATCGGTACATTTCATCCCTTTTTGAAATATTTACTACTCGCTGACATCGATCACATGTTTTTATATATGTATTAACATCCATAAATAGAGTTTGCCGATAAAACCTAGATTGTGAAATTTTATATATAGTTCTATGAATTCTAAAATGTCCTAGAAATTTAGAGTCATGACATTTTTGAATAATTTTTTCAGTTTCTTCATATGGTACACATCTTTGGACAATCTAATCTTTTACATTGCTTTTATAAATATGGGTCATCCCAAAAGTAAAATTTAGCATCTTGAAATTTTTTTCTATTTTTGCATTGTCAATCCATAGGGTAAAAGATCACTAACAATATAGTTAACTATGTCCAAATATGGTACATTCCATTCATTACTAGTGTATACATGTTTATCAGGAAAATTTTCATTAATTTCACTTTCATAAATAAATGATTTTTCCTACTCTAGCTTAGATAAATAATCTGCTATTTGATTCCAGATCCCTTCCTATCTACTACCACAAAATCAAATTGTTGCATTAGAAGGATCCATCTAATTAATCTTGGTTTGGCATCCTTCTTTTGTATCAAATATCTTATAGCAGAGTGATCAACATGCAAAGTACATTTAACTCCAATGAGATATGATCTAAACTTATCAAAAGCATATATAATTGCCAATAACTTTTTCTCATTAGTGGTATAATTAATTTTTGCTTCATTCAGAGTTCTACTTGCATAATATATAATTATAAGAAAATTTTCATATATTAATACAACCTCAATTGCATAATCACTAGCATCACAAATTAGCTCAAATGGTTTCTCCCAATTAGGTGAAACTATTATAGGAGTAGTGATTAATTTTTTTAATAATTTAAAGACATTAATGCATTTTTGGTTCAAATTAAATTTTGCATATTTTTTTAATAATTGGCATAGAGGCTTAGTAATTTTCAAAAATCTTTAATATATCACCTGTAGAAACTATCATATCCTAAAAAACATCTAACCCCTCTCACTATATTAAGAGGAAGTAGTTTAGCTATAACTTGATTTTTTACCAGATTTACTTCCATACCATTCAAAAATTTTATGTCCAAGTGCAATTCCTCCTGCAACCATAAATTGACCTTTCTCCCAATTTAATATTAAATTTTTCCTTTCACATCATTCTAAAAATTTTCCTAAAAAAATTAATCATGATTCAAATGTTTTGAACACTAAAAAGCTATCCATAAGAACTTCCTTTTTGAATTAAATCGCAAAATATAGACATCATACATCTTTGAAATGTTGCAGGCGCATTACATAAACCAAAGTGAATTCGTCTAAAAGCAAAAGATACCATAAGGACTAGTAAATGTTGTCTTTTCTTGATCCTCAAGAGTAATAGGAATTTGATGATAACCAATATATCCATCTAAAAAGAAAAAATATTTGTGCCCAGCTAGTCTATCCAACATTTGGTCTAGAAAAGGTTAGGGAAAGTGATCTTTCCCAGTGGCATAATTTAATTTTCTATAGTCAATACAAATTCGCTAACCAGCTACTTGTCTTGTTGGTATTAATTCTTATTTCTCATTAACAGCACCGCCATACTCCCTTTCTTTGGAACATAGTTAATTGGACTTACCCAAGCACCGTCTGAGATAAGATATATAATTCTATCGTCTAACCATTTTAAAATTTCTTTCTTGACCACTTCTTTAATTATAGGATTTAATCTCCTTTGAGGATTAGCTTTCAGTTCATGATGATGTTCTAATAAAATGTTATGCATAATAATCGAAGGACTGATTCCTTTGATATCAACTAATGTCCATACAAAAGCTTTCTTATATTTTCTTAAACCATCTAATAATTTATGTTCTAGTAGTTCAGTTAACTCTGAGGATACTATACAGGTGATGTAGATAAATCTCCTAGAAAAGCTTATTTTAAATGTGTAGGGAGTACTTTCATATCGAGTTCAAAAGGTGTTTCGATTGAAGGAATAAGATTTTTATTATTTTTCATAGTGTTTAACAATTCAAATCTTTCCTCAACATAATATATATCTTCATTACATATTTTGATGAACTTATCTTGAATTTTATCCTCATCAATTTTATCCTCATCTTCATGTCCTTATCGTCATGTTTTCAATCTTCTTGTTCTATTTTCTCTTCAAAAATTTTCATAAAATGATCATTACTCAAATAATCACAAATTTCCATCCGGAAGCTTTCATCATCTTTTCCTTTTGCTAGGTATTTTATGGATTTTGATATATTAAATGTAACTCTTAATCATTGACTCTCATGGTTAACTCAGCTTTTTGAACATCTATTATAGCTCTTCTAGTTGTAAGAAAAGGTCTCCATAACATGATTGAAATTTCTTTATCTTCCTCCATATCTGATACAATGAAGTCCACATGAAAGATAAATTTATCAAACTTTACCAATACATCTTCTACAACTCCTTTATGATAGGTGATCAATCAATCACCTAACTGAAGGGTTACTTTAGTAGGGGAAATGTCTCTTAATCTTAAGCTTTTGAAAATAGATAGAGGCGTAAGATTAATACTAGCTCCCAAATCACATAAAGCTTTTCCAAAAAAATTTTTGCTTATAGTACAAGGAATAGTAAAACTACCAGGATCTTTAAGTTTTTTAATAAGCTTTTTCTAAATTATAGTGCTACACTCTTCACTAAATACAATTGTCATTATCTGTAAATTTCCTTTTTCTATTAAGTATATCCTTCAAAAACTTAACATAACTCAACATTTGTTCCAAGGCTTCAACAAATGTAATGTTTATGGTTAGTTCTTAAATATTTCAAAAAAAATTTGAGAATGTTTATCCAATTTTTATTGTTTCAAACTTTAAGGAAATGGAGGTGGTAGTTTTTCTACAGGAATTTTCATTGGTTTCATAGAATATTCAGAATCATGATGAAAATTTCTTCTCCTTCATTCTAAATTTCAAACTCTTTTTTGTACTTCTATTTCCAATTCTCTTCTACTTCTTAGTTGTATAGTTTTAATTTGCTCTTTATGGTCTTTAGAAATAATCTCAATACAACTAGGAAGAGTTCCTTGAGGCCGACTACTAAGTGCAGTAGCAATATGCCACAATTGATTCTCAATGTTTCTAATTGCCACATCCTGACTTTGTAATATGTTACTTCCTGACTTTATAATTTATTCTCCTTGAATTTTGAATTGCTGTTAAAATTGGGAGGATAATAAGGTCTTTAGTTAATATTTCCTTGATTGTTCCACCATTAGAGTTATTTTTATTCCAACTTAAATTAGAATGATTTTTCTAACAAGGGTTCTAATAATTAGATTAGGGATTATTAGGTTGATTATTTATTGAATTCAAAGTTTCATAAGATGATACAAAATCTATCATTTGTGTGAATGAATTTTCCTCAACCACAGTAGTGTTTGAGATATATTCATTCCAAATTGATCGAACTTCTTTGATATTGCATCAATTTGAGAAGCCAAAAAAGAAATTACCTCAGAGTAATGAACACTAGCTACTCATATTGGATTTAAACTTTCAAAGGGCCAATGAAAATTGTTAGTAGCAATCTCTTCAATTAACGAATATGCTTCATCAAATGGTTTTGGCATTAATGATCCACCAACAACAGTGTCAATAATAGATCTAAAAGATCCCACTAATCCATTATAAAATTTTTTAATTAGTAACCAATCTGGTAAAACATGGTGTGGACACTTCCTAAGGAGATCTTTAAATCGTTCCGAAGCTTCATATATTGATTCCCCTTCAAATTGACAAAAAAGATGTAATATCATTTCTAAGCTCAACAGTTTTTGATGTTGGGAAATATTTAGCCAAAAATTTCTGAGATAATTCTCCCCAAGTTCTAATTGATCCAGGTGCTAAAGAGTTTAAACACATCTTAGCTTTGTCCCTTAATGAAAAAGGAAATATTCTAAGTCTGACGGTGTCATTCAACACTCTGTCATATTTAAATGTAGCACACAATTCTAGAAAAGTATTAAGATGAAAATTTAGATTTTCAGAAGATGTTTCCCCAAACTGATTATTTTGTACCATTTGGATTCTAACAAATTTAAGCTCAAATGAATTAGCAACTACAACATGAGTTTGTATAGTCAAGTGAATTTCATCTACTGTAGAGTTATCATAGTCTCTTATTAGTCTCTATTGATGTTCATTTTCCATACATTGATTATTTAAATTGACTGTCATTTTGTTAAATTATTTTTTATTTGGAAGTTTTCTTATAATTCTTTCTAATTCTGAATCATAAGGTGCTAATCCTTCAGATCCTAATCTTCGCATACACAAATACAAGTAACAATTATAAAAGTAAACACTCACACAAGAAAAAAATATATATTTATTTCTTTAATATTTTTAATGTTGTTTTTAAAATAAGATTTAAAGTTCAAACAAAGTCTTTTAAGTAATTTATCGTAGCATCCTCGACAATGGTGCCAAAAACTTGATGCGTGATTTTTTAGGTGTTATAAATTTTTTTCAACACGACAACACACAGGGCAACTATACTAAAAATTATGCAGATTAATCACAATAAAATTTACTTAAGTACTCAGCCCTATGGACTACATTCTCATCCATAAAATTGAATGTGATTCTTAGTTTGTTGTAGAAAGCATAGCCCTCTCGAATCGTATGTTTAACAACAAATCTTAACAATTCAATTGACCAGATAAAAAAGTAAATTAGGTTTGATGTTTGAATCATCACAATTATGAAGCTAAAATATTGTACAACAATATTCATTCTTCACATAACCATTTCTCTTTGTTGGGAGAAAGACAAAAAAATATACTCAAAATTCATGAGGAAGATACAACAAAACATGGATTATACACATATAAACAAGTTTACAAAATAAGAAAGAAAAGTAAAACAACTTAACTTGATCACTTTTCCCAAACAAATCTCTTGAAGCTCCTTTGAATCTCTTTCTCTCTTTACAATTACACTTAAATCTCTCTTAGAAATTTAAGGAAGAAGAAATCTCTCACTTTCCCTCTCCTCTTACAGCTCTTAGAGACACCTGCCTCACACACTCCCACAGTTTGATATTCATGCCACCCTAACACACACCACTTTTTCTGACATAAAAATACTCTTTTATATTGTAGGGACAAATCTCCTAGGAGTATCCATAAGCACCTTATCAAAATCCATCCAAATTCAATGTATTTGTGAAAATAACCGTCTCTAGCGCCTAGGCATCGCCTTCTCTATATTCTGGTGCTTAGGCGCCAGTTTTGGCACCAAGGTGCTAGTTTAATTTTTAAAAATGCCACTTTTGACTCAAAATTTTATCCTTGTTGCACCCTTTAAGCTCCAAATACCTAGAATTAAAATACCTACAATAAAACATAAAAATATTTTTCTTTAAATTTCAATATCACCAAATATAAGCCTTAAATATATATGTAGCATTGAATATTTTTTGATGTATCAGCGAGTTGATTGATTTGGGATGATCGATCAAACCCACAAATTGGGTGCTCATCCCAGGGCAGCTGATCAAACCTAAAGTGGGTGGTCGATGCATAGTGATGGATTAAATCTAATGGATTTGGAGATTATCCTAGGATTGTGATCAAATTGAAGGTAGGGGATCAATGCACTATGGTCGATCGAACCCAAAGGATGGAACAATCTGCCTTGGATGGCCAATTGAACCCAAGGCAGTTGATCAACACGCAACGGTCAATCAAATCTAAAAGATTGAATGATCAATTTGTGATGGCCAAATAAAGCCAAAAACAGGTGATCAACATGTAGCAGTTAATTAAACCCAAAAATAGGGTGATCGGCCCAGGATGTCCGATCAAATCAAAAGCGGGAGATGACATGAAGAGGTTGATCAAAACCAAAAAGATAAGGTGATCAACCCGGGTCAGTCGATCATACCCAAAGTGGGTAACCAACGTGTGTCAATCAATTGAACCCAAAAAGATAGGGTGATTGGCTCAGGTCAGTCGATCACACCCAAAGTGGGTGAACGACGCATGGTGATCGATCAAACCCAAAAAGAAAGGCTGGTCAGGATTAAGAGAGAAGATTAAACCTAAAAAGGGTGATCAACATGTGGTGATCGATCGAACCCAGTGGATCTAGTGAGTAGTGAGGAACAGTCGATTGAACTAAAGTGCTCACATAATTATGCATATGATATGTGACATGATACATACAAAAAAATGCCACAAGAAGGCACACATATGCAATGCAACCAAAACTGCTTGAAGACATGTGGAACTCATCCTAGTGACCTCCAGTAGGTACTTAGGGTTGAAGCTCTTGGATCTGACTTTGGCATAGAAATATGGAGGACTTCTACCTATCAAGTTATCGTAGGGAAAAAGACACATTAGCTACCAAGTTTTTTTCATCCTACAAACTCCCACAATCTCTTAGGATGGCCTGGTGTTGACCTCACTATTGTTGAGGTCCAGTCTTTCATCCTCCCTGAGGATGCTAGCCACTTTCCCTGGCTTAGTCAGCCACCTTGGTTTAAATTCTAAATCCCACCCGTCTAATGTGGCTCATGCTAATTGGATGGTTGCTTCATTCAAAACTCCACCTAAGCGTCCTCTTCCACCCCCGACTTGGACAATTGGGCCCTATTTCCATGGCTATAAATTGAACCCCTCTCATGGCCATTAGAGGAGTGCTGCAAATTCCTTAGGGAGATCGCCAAATTGCTCTTAAGGTTTCCTCCACCCTTCCAAAGCTCAATCCCATAATTTTTAGCCACTCAAATCCACTGCCCAAGCTCAAATTAATCACCAAAAAATTAGGACCTTTCACGGCCATCCCACCGAACTTCAAATTAATTATTCCAAAAGCTTCCTTAAAGAAAAAGATGAAGTTTTCCCCAAAAACCCCCTTCTCTCAAGCACCCTAGCCTAGTCCTTGACCAAGCCTAAATCACCATTTGGTTGAAATCATACTTTGTCTTGATTTCAACTTAAAGCAGCATTTGGAGGATGTTCGTGGACTCAAAGTGAAGCTCAGGAACAAACCCAATTGAGGCCTCACCTCTTTGGCAAATGTATAAACCAAAATCGCTAAATTCATGCTTGGTTTCACTAATAGTGAATAGAATGTTTATTTCATATGCATTTAACTATATGGATGTGTTCGTGTCGATTAGATGATGCTATATGAACAAACTGTGAGTGATTTGGTTGAGTATCGAGTGTGATCAAAGTGTTTTATTATGGATAGATCTCGGGTGCGAACATATGCGAACGATGAACAAATGTCATTCTTTTCCACGTGTATTGGGTGGACTGTCATGATTGTGTTGGGCGAGATGACGGAGCGTGAACCCCAACTTGAGTTACCACTGACGCTGATGAAAAATAGGGCCTTTTGATGAAAAATAGGGCCTTTTGTTAGAATGGAAGCGGGCAGTGTGGAAAGTTCAGACCTACCGAGGATGAGCTGGCCGCCTAATGGATAAGTAGAAAAATAGGGCCTTTTGATTTAAATTATATAAGAAAAAATTTAAAAATTATAACTTGGTGTAGAAAATTCATAGAAATAAACTAAAAATACCCTTGGGCTCAGTGAATAGAGGAGAATATTATGAACCAAAAACTAAAATTATTTATTATGTGTTTTATTTTTTATTAACGAAAGATTCAAAAACTTGTTTTAATTTTATTTAATTAAATATTGGTCATCATGAAATTTGGAGGGTTTGATCTTCATGTATTAGGAGCGTCCTCTGATTTTTTCGAAGATAGAGGACACCTCTAAGGTTGAAAGCCCTAATTTTTCATGTTAGGTGTCATTGTTATAACTAAATAATTATAAAAATTAGAATATAAATAAGAATATTATGGGACTTGCTTTGGAAGGTTCATTATGGTAGAGGACCTTAGAAAATATATAAAATGGGTTTAATTAATTAGGGGTATTATCTTATGTAATTAAGTCATTAAAATCGCTAGAAAGTTAAAAAAATCAAATATAACCCAAAAATTCATAAAATTGGTCCACATCATAGATAAAAAACATATTAAGTCTCTGTAAAAATTTGAAACCCATTTGAATTATCTTTAAAATCAAAGCCTATTTTTCAAGATAAATGGGATTTTTGAACTAAATTAATTATAATAAATAAATTATAAGTAAAAAAGTTATAAAAAGTGGTTTGGAGTGCTCCTTGTGACCAGGGGCACTCGAGAAAAATAAAATTGACATTAAAATAAAAAGTCCATTTTGAGCTATTTTTTCAATTTAAAAATAATTAAAAATAATTAAAAATCACCAAAATACGTAAATACACCAAAATGTCAAAAATTGTTCCCTGATCACTTAGGACCACTAATATTGTTTAAAATTTTCTTAATAAAGTAATGTATTTTTAAATGCCAAAAATATATTTCTTAAATTTAGCATTAAAATGATTACAATAAATAAAATAAAAATGTAATTTATTTTTCTAAATTCTTTGAATTTAGAAGAACTAGAGATTAAATTATATTATATATTTAATGAACCACCAAAATAAGCAAATAATTATAATAATTAAAGTGTAAATCAAATATATATGAAATTTGGCCTAAGTGGTCCTCTAACCTAGATGAACCTCAATCAATTTTTCTAACGACAAAAACTTCACTTTGATTAATTAAATGATATAACATTCAAAATCCTTACTTTTGAGTAAAAATAATTACTTAAAATAAAATGAAAATCAAAAAATTATAATTTCAACTATGATATTTTAATTGACCCCTGAGTGGGGTACTAAGAAAATTTCAAAATCATTTGAGTTGAATTTTACGAATTATGAAGTGGAAAGCCTTAAGGACAAAGTGGTAATTATGGAATTTTGAAACTCTAATTAAAATTTAGGCTAAGTCAAAGGGTAATTGGGTAATATTGATCATGATGAACTCTCTTAAGTTTTTGAAACATGAGGGTTTAAGAGGTAGAAGCCAACTCATCACCTTTCATACAATAAGGGTAATATTGTATTTTTTTTGAAATTTTTGTGACTTTGAAGTTGATCTAATTGGATGATCTTAAGGTAGTGGGCTTGAGCTTGGAAGATGATAAATTACTCATTTGAAGACCCTAATTGGTGATTAGACGTTAAGTACGATCTTTTAATTAGAATTAAATCCATCTAACCTGACATTTTGATTATTGCAAATTTTCCCTGAAAACTTAACTTAAGGGCTTAGTAGTGAGCTAGGCCTGATCTAAATTTTCTTAACTCCTTGTCGGCAGCTGTGGATATTTGTTTTTGCCACATATGGATCATCAGCCTTGTGTAAGTCTGAGGTCTAGGTGGCTAGGGGATGTGATAATGCTAATGTGTGCTAAACGAGGGATACGAAGTGGGATTTAGAATAGTATATCCTACCTCTAGGACCTTCAATAAGGGGAGAGGATAAGGATCGATGATACTATTTGCTTACTCTTTATGAGATTGTTACCTCTGATACTCTTAGGTTGCTAGTAGTCCTAGCTCGATTACAGTAATTAACATGTGGACTTTTTGAGCTCACTTTTGTTAAGGTCTAGTCTTTCTTCCTTAGAAGCCTAGGTTCTAGCCATAGAACTTTTATGTTGAGTATCCTAGAGGACTAGTAATGGAACCCCACCCCACTAGAAATTCTAAACATTCTTTACTTTTCTTGGAGTTCCACATTCTTAGTTCTAACCTCTAGCACTTAGTAGGATGGAACCAACATGGTGAAGCTCAGAAAGAGTCTCCACAGAACTGTCTGGCCTTAGGTTTAGCCTAGGGTGGTCTGGTCTTGGTCAGTATTGCACACACACACTTGAACCCCTGACTTTTACTCACTACTTAAAATCCTAAACTAAGCATGCTTAGCCTAATTCTCTACTCTTTTGGAAACTCATGTGGGTGGTCCCCAAAACCCTTAGACTTTGGCTAGGATGGCTAGGACCAACACATGGAGGATCCAATATAGAGGATTTCCTTGGTATCATGGCACCAAAAGGATAATTTTGTGATTAGCCTCTTCATTAAACCCCAATTCCACTGAAAACTCAAACTTTTTTTTTTTGCCCAAAATGCCCATGAAACCCTAATTTTCCTAAAATTGCCCAAATTCTCAAATCTCTCCTAAAAAATCAACTCAAACCATTTCAAACCACTCAAATTGCCCAAAAAACCCCAAAATTCTCAAAATTCCTAATTTACCCCTAAAATTGCAAAAGTTAGCAAAATACCCTTCATGTCTAAAAAATTCCATAAACCTCCCAAATCATTCCAAACCTCTTCTAAATCAATCTAAACTACCCATTGGGCCCAATTTGACCAAATTGACCAACTTTGACTAAAATCGCAATTTTACCCCTGAAGGCCCAAATTCCCCAAATTCATCCCAATTTCCACCTAATTGATTCCAAAATTTCATTAATTTCAAATCCAAATCAGATTTCATCATGTCCCAACCCAATTAAAATCAAATTTTAGCCTAATTGAACTCAGTTTCAATTCCAAATCAAATTCCCCAATTTGACCATACCTTAAAATTCCATCAAATTGAACTCCCTAACCTATCCAATTTCCCTAATTTTTAATCCTAAACTCTTCATGACATCCCTCTAGATTAATTTGAGCCCTCAATTGGCGTTGACCTGGACTCAAACTTACTCTAAATCAAATCCAAATAATAATGTCCAATTTTGCCCAAAAATCCAAATCTCACCAAATTGAACTCCATAGCCTCTCAATTTCCACCCAATTGATACCCAAATGCCTCATGACAATCTTCGAATCCAAATTGAACCAAAAATTGACATAAATACAAACTTTAACCAACTTTAAACCTAAGTTCAAGATAAATCCTAAATTTTGAACCCAAAACCTAAGCTCAACTTGAGCATCTTAGTCTAACCCAACCTTGGTCATAACCCAACCTTGGTCACCACAGCTACAATTTAGAACCTAAGAACCAGCCTAGATCCACCTAGCCCACCAAATAAAAATGTCCAATTTTTTCCAAAAATCCAAATCTCAGCAAATTGAACTCTATAGCCTCTCAATTTCCACCTAATTGATACTCAAATGCCTCATGGCAATCTTCTAATCAAAATTGAACCAACAATTGACATAAATCCAAACTTTAGCCAACTTTGAACCTAAGTTCAAGATAAATCCTAAATTTTGAACCCGAAACCTAAGCTCAACTTGAGCAACTTAGTCTAACCCAACCTTGGTCACCACAACTATAATTTAGACCCTAAGAACTAGCCTAGATCCACCTAGCCCACCTTAGTGGTGCCGTAAAACCAAGGGTCCCGTACCTAGTAAAAAAAAACAAAAATTAAGAAGCCTACCCCATGGACCAAACCTAAATTACACCCATCCAGTGTGTCAACCTCCCACTGGTCATTTGTGCCGAATTTGCCTCCACCTATACTTAACTTTGGCCATCCTGGCTTGCTTTATTAGCAGTCATAGCCTGGACTATAAATAAGACCCCTCTCACGACTAAATAAAAAGAAGTGTGAATTTCCTATGGAAACTCTGTTACTCCTCCCTCATTTTTGCCCATAAACTGGACTTTGGAACCAGTTTTTGGAAGTTATAGGGAGAAGAACCCGCCAAAACTGCCTTTTGAAACGTCTTAAGTCATTTTCATCAATGCGATGCATCATGCGTCAATTATGGCGTATCATATGCCAGCTCTCTGGAATTTGGCGCATCATGCGCCAGTTCCAAAAAATTTGCATTTTCAATTTCGATAAAAAAATTCTCAATTTTTCTATAAAATTAGGTAAATAAAGATGTTCTAAAATTATTTTCTCACATACACAGACTCTATGAAAACATAAATATTAATATTGGTAAATATTCCAAATAAAAACTTAAAATAAAAAAAATAACAATAAGTATGGGTTCCCACCACAAAGAGCTTGGTTTAATGTCGTTATCCCAACATTCTCAGTCTTTATTTTGGGTGACAAAACATTGTAGTTTCTTTAAAAATTTGTCTTTGACCATCAAAATATGGTTTCAATCTGTGCCCATTTTCTTTAAATATCTTTCAAGTCTTAGGATCTTCAATATTAACAGCTTCATAGAGAAAGACTTTTACAACTTTGAATGACCCTTTCCACCTAGACTTCAGTTTCTTAGGAAATTAGGAAATAATTTCAATCTTTCTTAGGAAATAATTTCAATCTTGTATTGTATAATAAAACTTCCAGTCCATGTTCAAATTCTATTTTTATTATCTTCTAATCATGTCATTCTTTCATTATTTCATCATAAATCCTAGCATTATCATAAGATTCATTCCTAATTTCTTCAAGCTCATTCAATTGCAATAATCTTTTCTCACCAGCTTCTTTCAAATTGAAATTGAATTCCTTTATAGCCCAATAAGCTTTATGCTCCAACTCTACTGGCAAGTGACAATTCTTCCCAAAAATTAATCTATAAAAGGACATACATATAGATGTCCTATAAGCTGTCCTGTATGGCCATAATGTTGTATCTAATCTAACAAACCAATCCATTTTACTAGGATTTACATTTTTTCCCAAAATTCTCTTAATTTCACAATTAGATAGTTCAGCTAAACCACTAGTCTAGGGATGATAAGCAGTTACAGTTTTAGGTATTATATTATATTTTTTTTCTACAAATCTTGCAATTATTGCATTTCTAAAATGAGATTCTCTCTCAGTAATGATTACTCTAGGCATTCCTTATCTTGTAAGAATATTTTTAATTAAAAATTTTAAAACACTTCGAGCATCAAATTAAGGTAAAGTGATTGCTTCAATCCAGTTTGAAACATAATCCATTACAATCAATATAAATATATATAAAATCATATATGGCATAGGCGACTAGGGTTCGAGGTTCTGGCTTCCCTGGTGATTTCGTGCTCCTTTTCGTGCTCCATGACTAGTGAGATCTTTCCACAGCTTGTTTTCCTTTCTTCGCTCTAATGCTATTTTCGCAATGCCTCCCTCTCGTTCCTTCATCGATGTGGTTTTAGAGGGTGGTGTGGCAACGTATGGCTCTACCATTTCTTTTATGTTTCCTCAAGGCTTTCATTATTCCCTTAATGTTGGGGGAGATTACTCTTTTGTCAAAAAACTTGGGAAAAATAATGGCAAGTTGGCTATGTTTATTTCTGATGTTGAATCCAACATTTTGGCTTCCTCTTGCCGGTTGGATTTGGTTGGAAAGCTTCTTTTGGTCATCCAAAATTGGAACTTATCCGGAAAGAAATTGATTTACTTGATTTAAAGGGTTGGTGGAAATTTGGTGCTTTAGATGGTAAACATATTTTAGTACAACTTGTGAATGATGAAGACTATACTATGTTATTTGCAAAGAGATTTCTGAGAATCGAGAATAGAGTAATGAAATTCAGGAAATGGTCCGTAGATTTTGATCCCAAACTTAAATTACCTATTTTACCTGTTTGGATTCATTTTCTTGGACTAAAGCTGCACTTATTTAATCATGAAGTTTTATTTTCTTTTGCTGCCGCTTATGGGAAATCGATAAAAATGGATAGTGGTACGTACTACCTTACTCGGCCATCTGAGGCTCGAGTCCTTATGGAAAGGGATATAACTCAGCCCTTTTGTGATGAGATTTGGATTGGATCTCAACACCAGGGCTATTGGAAACCGGTTGAAATTGAAAAGCACTCTCCATAATGCACCCATTGCTCTATGTTTGGTCACCATGCCACTATTTGATTTCATCTCAACCCTCATCTCAAAGAAAACAATGGTTTGAACCTTCCTACTGGGATTGATAATATTGTGCCACCTAACCCTATTGTCATAAATGATCTTGCAAAAGAACAAGTGCAAATTAAAGACACAACCATTGACCCTACTATAGTTATTCTCTTAAAGGATTTGGAACAGGTGCATCCCACACGTATGGGCAGTGATGAGGTTATTAATGAGACTATTAATGTAGCTATTGATTAGGCTACCAAAGTGCAATCCCCAGGTGTTGGGAATGATGACTATGTTGAATCAACTGTTCATACTTACTCTGAAGAAGCTCCTTCTCAATTTGTATCTTATGGTAATATTTTAGCTACTTCTTCTAATGTTAATCTTGCTTCTTGCTAAGGAAAACTTTGTTAACAGGATAGAGAAACATCATGAACATGGTCCTCTTTCGGTATCCAATGATGCTTTAAATGATCCTCTACTACTTGCTCATTCCAACTTAGAGGGTGAGTGGCAAGTGCAAAAACATGCTAAAAGAAACGCCAAAAGGAACAATGAACTATCAAGCTTGAATGTTGGGAACATTATTCATGAAAAAACCTATTATTCGGAAGGAGAACAATTAGGCAACTCTTCTAGATCTTCTAGAAGGGTTGGCGTAAGACGTAATGTTTAACATTATGGTTTGGAATATTAAAGTATTGGCAGACCCTTCCTCCCTTAATAGGCTTAAATATATGTGTAGGGTACACAAACTTTCTATTTTTGCCATCTTGGAGCCACTTGTCCATGTTAATGAGAACAGGATTTTACATAGCTTTGGGTTTTTTTGGAAGTGTCATATTACTCTTTCTATCATTGATGATGAGGAACAATTTGTTCTCACCCACTTCTAGATGAAGCAATTTCATGGTTGGGGCTCCTTTGTTTATGCTAGTTCTCTTCTTTCTGACAAATTCTTCTTTGGCAGAAACTTGAAATTTTGGGTGGTTCCATCACTTAAAATCTATTTGTTGGCGGTGACTTTAATATGATCATGAAGCCTTCTGAGAAAAAAGGTGGTGGATGATGTGATATCTCTTTTCTTAATGGGTTTTCTGACTCCATGGCTGGAGTTGGCTTATTTGATATGGGGTATTCTGGCTCTCCTTACACGTGGAGGCGAGGTTTTCTCCAACAAAGGCTTAATCGGTTCCTTGTGAACTTTGCTTTTCTTACTTATTTTCCTATCTCCAAGTTCAACATCTAAGCTATGCTTCCTCCGATCATAACCCAATTCTCCTTACCCTTGCTTTTATTGATAAACCTACTATTTCCAAATTTAAGTTTCTCAATATTTGGACTACTCATGATACTTTCCTCAGTATTGTGCAACAGGTTTGGAGCTTTGATGGAGCTGGCTCATACAGGTATATTCTATGGCAATTACATAAAAAATTGGCTACTCATCTTTGAAAATGGAATCACCAAATTTTTGGTAACGTTCACACTAAAGTTTTGGAAGCTCAAAATACTATTGACCTTTTGGAATCTCAGGTCATATGTACCCCGAATATGGTAAACACTACTGCTCAGGCTCACTTGACTCTTCTTGAAGCCATTAATATGGAGGAGGCTCTTCTTCAACAAAAAGCTAACGACCTCCATTTCAAGGATGGTGATCAAAATACTAATTACTTCCATGCCTCCATAAAATATAGAAGGATCATTAATTGCATTTTGAAAATTAAAAATGCAGAGGGTCAAATTTTGACTAATTTGGATGAGATGGGGATAATGTTGTTCTTTAGTTTTTGGAGCTTTATCAATATAGATCTATCATTAATCTTGTTGATGCTAATATGTTTCTTGATGATTTTGACTATATTAATAGTCTTTCTTTAGCCCAGGTTCCGGATGAAGGAGAAATTCTTTCTGCTTTCAAGTCCATAAGCTACAAAAAGTCACATAGACTTGATGACTTCTCCTCTGCCTTTTATGTCAAGTGTTGTGATATCATTAAAAATGAGGTGGTTATGGCTATTCAAAGTTTCTTTTTGGGAGAGGATACTGGTAATTATTTTAGCTCTGCCTGTATTGTTCTTATTCCTGAAGGACATGATAAAATCACTTGGGATAACTTTCACCCTATCGCTCTTACTACTGTTATCTCCAAAGTGTTGAGTAAGATCTGAGTAAGATCATTGTTACAAGTTACAAGACTACAACCCCATCTTGCACATTTTATATCCCCTCATAAAAGGTAGAGATATTAATTACAATATCTTGCTTGCTCAAGAATTGATTGAAGATCTTGATAAGCATTGTGGAAGAGGTAACATGGTTTTTAAACTTGATATTAAAAAAACTTTTGATACCGTCAGTTGGGATTTCATTCTTAACATTCTTCATGCGAAGGGGTTCAAACAAGATTTTTGTTCCCTTATCAAAAGATGGTTAGCTAACAATCACTACAGTGTTCTCGTCAATGACAAAGCTCATGGTTTCTTCTCGGCTTCTAGAGGCATTTAATAGGGAGATCCTCTCTCCCTACTATTTTTATTATTTCTTTTGACTATCTCTCGAGGCTTATAAACAATCTGCATCAAACACATCCTCATTTCCAATACTCTCATAAATCAAAAATTCTTTTTAGTCACCTTGCTTATGTGGATGATGCCATTTTGTTTGCTAATGTCAGTAAACCTACTATTAAAGCAATGACGACGCTACTTAAAGAGTATCAAGATGCCTCTGGCCTTCTTTTTAACTTGGCTAGATGCACTATTTATTTTGGCAACAAGGTGAATAGTAACAATAAAAATTGGGCCTCTGATTACACCGAGTGTAAGGTTTCAAAGCTCCCTTTAAAATACCTTGGGGTTAATCTACTCAGGGGAAGGAAAAAACAAACTCAGATGGATGATGTTGTGGATAATATTAAATAAAAAATCAATGATTGGAGAAATACTTTCTTGTCTAATGGTGGAAGGCTTACTCTTCTTAAAAGTGTTTTATGTAGCATTCCCTTATACTCTATGCAGGTGCTGAAAATTAAGAAGTCTACCCAATCTACTCTTGAAGTTCTATTTAAAAAATTACTTTGGCGGGGGAATAGATCTTCTAAGATTTGGGCTAAATGGAAGAAGGTTTGTAAGCCTACTACCTCTGGGGGACTTTGGTTTAAAAACCTTAAGAAAATTATTGATATAAACATGTGTAAGCTTTGATACAAATTCAGATCTCAAGATTCTTTATGGGCTCAATTTATCCATCATAAATATTGCATGAATACTCATCCTTCCGTTGTGTCCTGGAAAGCAGGGGACTCTAAAATTTGGAAAGCTATCACTCTTGCTCATGAGGTGGCTTCTCATTTCATTTTTTGGCATGTGGGAGAGGGGAAACTTCATTCTGGAATGATCATTGAGGTTCCACTCCTTTGTCAAGATTTCCTCATGCTACTAATGATGATGTCTTCTTGTTAGAGATTTTTGGATTGATGGCGACCGGAACATACCCAAACTACGGTCTCTAATTGGTGAAAAAGCTTCCTTAGTTGCAACTATTCCACTAAACTGAATCTAGAGATGTTCCTATGTGGAAATCCCATGCTATCGTTTCTATTACTAAGATGCTTTACACTAATTTATAGTGGATTTGGAGTAAGTATATTTGGCACCATTTTATCTCTCCCTCTATCTCTTTCTTCATTTGGAGATTGTTCCATAATCTACTTCCCCTTGATGATATTTTGAAGATGAAAGGTTTGAAAATTGCATCATTTTGCTATATTTGCAAGAAGGAAGCTGAATCCCCCACTCATTTATTTTATGAATGTGATTTTGCTAGAGAAGTATGGCATCGTTTTGGGAACTATTTTGGTATAAGATGGCCTACTAATTTCCATCTGAAAAGCATTCTTCAAACTTGGAAAATTTTTGAAAAAATATCATACAAAGCTCTTCTACTTTTCGATGATTGTTCTTTGGTTTATTTGGGTGGGATGAAATAGCCATAAATATGAGGACTCTCCTCATACGTCTTATAATCTACTTGTACTCATTGTGGCTAACTTTCTTAAAGCCACTAAAGCTATGGGAAGTGCCAATATTACCCCTCAACTAGGGAACAATCGGAGGCCAATATTTATTAATTGGACTCCACCTTCTCATGGTTAGATTAAAGTTAATATTGATGGCAGCTTAAATGGTACCAACGCTGGGATTGGAGGCTTGTTTTCTTTGCTTCTCCTTGCGTTGCTTCTTCTCCTCTTGAAATAGAAACAAGGGCTGCTTTGGGTGCTTTACAAATTGCAATTTCATATGGACTTTCTCACATTATTCTTGAAACAGATTCTTTAGTTTTATTTCAAATCTTAACAGGCTTTCTTAAGCCTAATTGGAATATTACTATCTTACTCAATCACATTAAAGATATGGTAATTAAATTTTATTTTCAAATTCAAAATGCATTCATTAATCGTTAGGGGAATAGGCCTGCGGATTGGTTAGCTAAGAAGGGGCATCTTGGTATCATTATAGGAGAAAATCCTACTCGCCCTCTTTATAATCTCATTCTTGGTGATGTTTTGGATGCACCTTATATACGAGTTTAACTTTTATCTCACCATCTTTTGGCTGGAGGCTACGGGATGTTGGTACAATGCTATTCTTAAATGTTTTCTTTTTTTCACTTTCACTTTTATTTGGAGCAGTGCTTTTATTACAAAGATGGGCAGAAGATTCTCCTTCTTTACTACTCTAAATTTTTGGAGGCCAATGGCTCCATTTCGTTGGTGGCATGATGTGGTTTTTGAGAATATGGGGTTCTTTATGATGAGCACTATAATTGTGTTTGGAGGCCCATGGCTCCGTTTGTTAGTTTTGGATAATCAATCTATTAAGTTTCAAATGTTTCTTTCTTCCTCTTGCGGATTGACTCCAATTTTTTGGAGACACGTTTTAGGCTTTCATTTGGAAACTGGCGACTTTACTATTTTAAGCTATACCTTTGTTGTTGGAGGCCCATGGCTCCAGCTTATGGTGTGGGACTGGTAGTGGATTATGTTTCACTTGCTGATTTTATCTCACTGTCTGGACTGCTTACAG
>NW_018253394.1:0-240 GCF_001263595.1 Phalaenopsis equestris
AAGGAGAATTAACTATGCACGTCAATCATCAAACAGTTACATTTTAAATTTACAAATTAATGAAATAACCTGTAAAAGGTAAAGATGAAGAATGCTATAGAATGGATGTTATAAGATATTTAAGTGAATGCCATTTCAAAATAGCTTATGAAGAGAAATCTGAAATGAAAGAGTTGGAACACGAGCAAGAAGAGAAATTAGATCAATATGAAGATTTATATAAGGAAGATTCAAATTATG
>NW_018253394.1:1489-21291 GCF_001263595.1 Phalaenopsis equestris
ATTATGCTATTGGAGTTGTTTTAGGACAAAAGCATGATAAGATTTTCAAGGTTATCTACTATGCTAGTAGAACTCTTAATGAAACTCAAATTAATTATACCACAACTGAGAAAGAGTTATTAACAGTATTATATGCTTTTGATAAATTTAGATCATATTTAATTGAAACTAAATGTATTGTGCATACAGATCATTCAAGTATTAAGTATTTAATGAAAAAGAAGGATGCAAAACTAAGACTTATAAGATGGATTCTTCTTTTACAAGAATTTGACTTTGAGATAGTAGATAGAAAGGGAGCTGAGAATCAAATTGCTAATCATCTGTCCAGGATTGAATTAGAGAAACCACTAAGTTTTGAAAATGAAATTGATGAACATTTTTCATATGAAAAATTGTTCAATATTAATGAGTGACATGTTCCATGGTATGCAGACATTGTAAACTTCATTATTAGTGATATTATACCCTATGGAATGACATACCAACGGAAAAGGAAATTTTTATCTGAAGCTAAGACTTATTTTTGGGATGACCCATTTTTATATAAACAAGAAAATGATCTAATTATTCAAAGATGTGTGCCTTTAGAAGAAACTTATGAAATTATCCAAAATATTATAATTCTAATTTTGGGGGATATTTTGGTGTTGATAAAACAACATACAAAATTTTACAATCTAAATTTTATTGGTCTATAATCCTTAGGGATGTTAACGCTTATATCAAAACTTGTGATCGATGTCACGAGTAGGCAATATTTCTAAGAAGAATGAGATGCACCTCGATTATGTGTTAGAAGTTGAGATATTTAATGTTTGAGGTTTAGATTTCATGAGACCATTTATACCATCTTTCAAAAATTTATATATATTGTTAGCAGTAGATTATGTATCCAAATGGATAGAAGATAGAAGCTGTTGCTTTACCTTGATGTGATGCTCAAAGTGTTGCAAAGTTTTTAAGAACAAACATATTTTGTAGATTTGGGGTGCCGAGAGTATTCATAACTGACAGGGGATGTCATTTCAAAAATGCAATAGGAGAGAAGTTTTTAAAGAAATATCATACTAACCATAGAATTGCTACTGTTTATCATTCTCATACAAGTGGTTTGGCTGAATTATCCAATCGTGAAATTAAAAGAATATTGGGAAAATTTGTAAATCCAACCAAAATGGATTGGTCAATCAAACTTGACTATGCTTTGTGGACTTATAAGACTGCATATAGAACTCCTATAGGAATATCCCCATACAAGCTAATATTTGGGAAAGCGTGTCACTTTACAGTTGAACTTGAGCATAAAACATATTGGGTTATTAAAGAATTCAATTATAATTTGAAGGATGCTGGTGAGAAAAAATTATTGCAATTGCATGAGCTTGAAGAGATAAGGAATGAATCTTATGAAAGTGCTAAGATTTACAAAGAAAATATGAAGATGTGGCATGATCAGAGGATTCTTACTAAAAATTTTTAGCCAGGGCAAGAAGTTTTGCTTTATAATGTAAGGTTAAAATTATTTCCAGGCAAACTTAAGTTCAGGTGGAAGGGCCCATTTGTTGTGATGAAAGTTTATCCCTATGGAGCTGTAGATATCAAGGATCCTAAAACTGATAAAATATTCAAAGTGAATGGTCGCAGGCTGAAATCTAACTTTTTAGTTGACCAACTTAAATTAATTGAATTTATGATGTTGGGTCAACTAGAATAAGCACTGGTTACGTCAGACTGACGACGTTAAACCAAGCGCTCTGTGGGAGCCAACCCATAGTTATATGTGTGTTTATTTTTATTGTTATGTTTTTATGTGTGATTTAGAAAATTCTGGTTGTATTTTGAATATACAATGATTTATTGATTATTCTAAGCCCTTAAACGATAACTTAGACATGTTAAAACACGTATTTAGACTTCAAGTTGATCTGTGTTAAATTTAGCACTCGCGCTTAAGCGCCAATATCCGACGCTTAAGCGCGACAAATAAAAAAACATGTGCAAATTTTGGTTTTTAAAAGTTTTAACTGAGATTTGGTTGGCTTAAATGTGTGAGACAGTTCTAAGACATGCCTAGGAGTTTTAGGAGTTTAGAGGCTATAAATAGAAGGAGATGAGGAGGAGAAGTCTCACCACACTTCCATTTAACCCTAAATCCAAAGTGAAAAAGAGAGATTTTTGGAAAAAAAAAATTCATCTTGGGAGAATGATTTAAAGAAGGAGGAAGCAACGAGGAAGAATTTTATTAGTCAGAGTGCACAAGAGTTATACAATAGTTTCCTTGTCGTTAGTATCGAAGGAATATCAGTGAAAATCACTAAAATTGAGGCTGACGTGGCTTCAATTGAAGCAAAAGTGATGGAAGTTAACACACATCTGGATCATATGGGATGACAACATAAGATGCAGTTTAGTCATACCTGTTTTATAGAAGAAGCAGACAAGGCTATGTATTTAAAGAGCAAGTGGATTGAAGAAGATTCAATCAGAGTTATTAACCATCGTCCGTTCTTTCAGATTTATATTCTAAATGGCGAAGGAGAGACTAATGATAGGCCAGGATTCGTTCCATCAACTGGAAAATGGAATTAAGTTTGTGGTTTAATGTTGGCTATTAATGTTAAGTGTGTTTAGTACATTATCAATGTGATGATTGTCTAGGGTTTGTTAGGAATTTTCTCATTTGAAACTATTTGGATTGAGAATTTATGTATTTAAAAATGTTTGTAATTGTTCGTGAATGAATATAAGTGTTTGTTTATGTTAAATTTTGTGTTATTTTGCATTGAATTGAATTCGTTAAGATTGGTGAATCTTGATTAAGAGAGGAGTTGAAAGGGAAGAAAATGGTTATTATAGAATTATGAGACCATGTAGGGTTGGTTGACTTAGGCTAGGAGTGCATTTCACTTAAATCAAAAAAATCAAATTTGTGCACTGGCGCCTAAGCGTCGAACCATTTGCGCTTAAGCACCAATTCACGAAAATCGATTCTCGTACTATTTTAAGTGACAAATCGGTCCAAAAAGGCCATTATCGCACCTTTTTGTTGCCTTTCAACCTCGGGATTCTGTGATTTTGCCCTATTTTGAAGATTTCTTGGTGGTTTGGAGTTATAATTGCTAGATTTAATATCATTGAGGTAAGAGCTTCACTTCTATGTAAAAATTTTTGATTTTCACCATGTATTTTGAGCACATTCATGAGCTACCCAAAAATCACTATTCATGGTGAAAATTTGAGAAAAAGCTATGAAAAATACATGGATTTGATAGTTTATGCTTTTAGGAGTTAAATTTAGTGATTTAGAGTCAAATTTGGAATTTATTTTGAATTTTATACAATTTTTTAGAAATGGCACCAAGAATGAAGAGTAGCAAAGGAAAGAGTCAATATGATTCAAGCAAGTTTCTCAGTTCGAGAGCTCAAGATCGATATAGTGATTCACTGCATTTGAGGAAGTTGATTCCTGAGCAATGTTTTAAAAGTCCAAGAGGAGCTGTGGAAGATTTGATTGTTTGCCGTTAGTGGGAGCGGTTTTGTTTTTTTTCCTGCTATTGTAGTGATTTCTATTGTGCGAGAGTTCTATGAGAATCTCCTTGAAGCTGAAGAAGGAGTCATGGTGAGGGAAAAGATAGTACCTTTTTCATCTGAGGTAAAAAATCAATTTTATCATTTGCCCCTGAGCACTTTGTGTTTTTATTCAAATTATAGTCCTAATGAGGAGGAGCTAGACGAGATTATTTCATCTTTGACTGCTAGAAGAGAGCTTTGGAAAATTACAAATTAAAGGAGAGTTAACTTTTCCACTTTAAAGTTGGATACCATTGCGAAGACATGTCATTATTTTATTTCTACTTGTTCGCTGCCTAGAAATCATCTTAGTGAAGTGACCCGTGATTGAAAAACTTTGAATTATTGCTTCCAACCGTTCAGACCCATCGACTTGGAGCTTTGATTCATGGAGTTATTACTAGTTCTATCGTTGCTGCTACTACTTCAGGTTTAGGATTTGCATCCTTGATCTTTTATTTATGCGAGCAGACTGGAGTTTGATTTGACAGTTAGAAGGAGATCTTGCAACCTCTTAAGCCCATTACCAGTGTGAATGTGAAATCTTATTCACATCATTCCATTTTTGGCTGAAGAGGAGGATTTTCTAGTAGTGCTGCTGCTTCTACATCGCAAGCTTCTACTTCACGTGCTTCTACATCTCAGGGTCAGACCTCTGGATATGATTCTCATTCACAGCTATTGGACAGGATATTGAGTAATGTCTTTTATAGCAATGAAAATGTATCAAACTTAGAAAATTTTGCAGTGCATATGGACAAATACATGAAGAGACATAGTGATTAGTTCAACTTAGCTATGAAAAAATTCATGAGAGGTAATTAAGATGTTGTATTTCCTCAATACCTCAGGTATCCACCATATGAGCATGCAACTACTTGGCATAGTGATGAGAGTGATGCAGAGGATGAGGATGATTAGCTTGGATATATAGTTTTGTTTGATTTTTAGTTTGTTTATTGTTATGAACTGTTGAAGGTGTAGTTATTTTGTGCTTTTTGTTGTGTTTTCAGTTGATATTGTTGGGACTGTTAGTTTTTGTTGTGCTTTGTTTAGTAGACACTACTGTGATGTATTTGTATTTTTGTTAATAGTTATTATGCTTAGTGGTAGTAATTGTGTTAACTGTGTTGTTTATTATAGTTAGTTAGTTTGTACTGAACTTAATTCTGAATCTTAGGAAATTTTTACTTAAAAGCTGCATGTTTAAAATTTTCAATTCACTACCAGAAATTTTTCTTTATGTTGTAGTATTGTATGTTTGTTAGTGTGTTTGTTTGCTTTTATGTTATACTTCACTGCATAGAAGTCTAATGAATCTCTACATGTTAAGTTAATTAAAATTTGATAAATTTAATTTCTTACTCCTATTTTTAATTTTTGTACTTGCATATTTAAGATATAAAAATTCCTAATAGCATGTTATTTTTAAATTTTCATTCATGCCAATATTTATATATGATGCTAAATGTTTTATTTTATCAAAAATTCAAATTTTGGTGGTGGGGGGTTTGTTTTGATTTGAAGAAAAATGATAATGTATATGAAATTATATTAGGGAAGTAAAATTTTGAACATAGAAATGAGTAAGAGAATTTAGTTAAAATTTATAGTAATAAAGAAAAATTTAAAGTTAAAATTTTTTTAGTGTGGAAAATGCTAAGTATAGTGTAACTATTTTTAGTTGGAAAATTTATATTTTTGAAAAATTTAGATGATTTAGATTTTTAGTTTCAAAATTTAAATTTTTTTTATTGAAAATAATTTTCAAAAACTATTATTATACTTTTAAGTGAAAGAAAAATATCAACTCTTTGCTTTAGGAAAGGAAGAGTGAGATTCAAAGTCATTAATGTTCTATCCAGATATAGTAATACATGCCTGAAAAATAAAAAGAAAAAGAAAAAGAAAAAAAAAGAAAAAGAAAAATGAAAAAGAAAAAGAAAAGAAAAGTTGAAAAAGGGAGTAGAAGCTTGAGGATTAGTTTTGAAAGATTGAAAAGTCACTTGAGGACAAGTAACATTTTAGGTTTGGGGGATTTGGATACACCTAAAATATATAGTATTTTTATACACATTTTTATAACTAATTTTGAGATATTGCACTTTAATGAAATGTATTTGTGTGCTTTTCTTTCATGTACAATCAAATGGATGAAAAATGTTAAAAGAAGTGAAAAATGGTCAAATTTAGAGCAAAAATGATGAAGGTGCAAAAATGAAATGGGGCGCCTAAGCTCCCAGCATTAGCGCCTATGCGCCAGAGAGCCGCGCACTAGCGCCAGGTACCCCGCGCTTAAGCACCAAAGTAGTTATTTGATGATTCATTGAATTTAGATGAATTTTAGAAGAGGTTTTTGAAGCAACCCTTGGTAAAAATATGAGAAATAATCAATGGACATGAAAATTCATTCAATTGGCTTTTGAAAAGTGAAACTTCTAGAAGATTCATTAAATTGATAAATATTTTGAAGAGATACCAAGGCACCTTTTGGATTTTTATTAAAGAAGACTTAGATCATCAAAGGAGGAGGCCAACCATTAGACATCCATAGTCATATCATTCATCCAAGTAACTGTCGCCGTCGCCGCTGACTACTTTTTTTTTTATTTTGAGTGTTAGTTTGTATTTTCTGTGAAGGAAGAGAATTCAAAAGAACTTGAAGACATTTGGTGGAGAGGATTTGAGATAAGTGTTTATTTTTGTGACTTCACTTGGTTTTAATTTAGATTTCTTATTTGTGTGCATGATTTCTATTTTTAAACTCATGTGTAGTTGTGTTTTCTCCATGGATTCTTAGTAGTTTTCTTTATATTTTTTCCTTAAAATGATAAGTGATTAAGTATTTAAAGGAAATTGTGTGAAGTATTAAACTTCAATGTTGGAAGAATTTGTGATGATTTGAAACCTTGTACTTCATTTACTTCTTGATTTGTCCAATTAAGATGTTAATACATGTTGTGAGAACATGTAAGATCCAAGATGATATTGTCTCAGTCAACAAATAGTTAGAATCACATATTGATTTCATGGATGAGATTGTAGTTCATGGGGATGTGCAAATAAATAGGGAAATAAACTTTTCAAGGGTGTAGAATTAGAGGAATTTAGAGTGATAGGCTAAACCCCAAAATTTGATTTATAGTTTTAGGTTTTGATACGAGATGTTAGCCCCCATGTGGAGGGAGAAGAGGGAACTCTAAAGTGAGAGCTAGTATTTTCCCTACCTAACCGGTCTTCAAGACTATTTAAATTATAAATTAGCCAATGTTCTTTATAACATCTTTAGTAAGGGTAAATAATATTATTGCTCCTATTTGGCACACCACTTTTAGCATACTTCTACAACAAAATTTATATACTTATTACTGATTTATGATAAGGAAAAGTATATTTTATTTGTATTTCCTTCATTTTGAAAATATTTAGTTAAGTTAATGAGTTTCTTACTTTATTTTCATAAATAAAAATTATAAAAAGAATCAAATTTTTATTCCTATTATAGTATCTTAGGTTTAAGTAAAAATATTTTACTAAGTTGATTTTTGTCATATAAGCTTTATAGATTTTTAAAGTGCATATTGCAGTCTTCCCAGTTAGTTCGATATTTGAGGCTTAATCAAAAAGTCCTATATTACTTGATATCGATATGTATACTTGCGTAGTATCCCATATTTAATTATTATAATTATATTCATATTTGTTTCATAGTGGAAAACTTACCTAGCTTTTGCTTTGGATCAAGTTTTTGGCTATGTTGTGAATTAAGAATAACTATTATGGAAATTAAACATATAATAGCATACATCACATTTTACATCTATATAGAAAGTCGGGATCAAAGGGGCCGTAGGTATAATAACAAATATGTCAGTATTTAAAATAAGAAAAATTGTAGTAGGGTTATTTTTTAATTTATTTTAGTTTTTATTAAAGTTCTTTTATTATTACTATGAACAGAAAACACACATTAGCATTATTCAAAAGACATTCTTGCAAAAACTTTTGGAAATCTTTCCCAATAGTAAAATAGGATTTGCAGATATTAGGTTTACATTCATAAATGAATTGTTGCGGAATATCTTGACCCTTAATGATAAGGGTAATAAATTTTGGAAATGTCAACTCAATATTAACTTGAATGTTACCACGATCAAAAGTTAACCTAGAAGCTTTTGCTAATAAAGAATCAATAACAAGATGAAGTGATAAAAAAAACTCCAGTCTCAGACCAACAATATAAAGGCAAAATAAGCAAATAAACCCATAAGAGAATATCTTTAAAATCCTCTTTAACGGGCTTAAAATCAGGTGATCAACACTAACAGAAAAGTGTTTTACCATAAATGAATCAAGGAGCATCCGATAAATCATATCACCAACATCCATACAATTAAATTTGAAAAGAAAGAAATCCTCATTTATACAAAGAAGTTCAAACAAACCTTCAAGTTTCCATATTTTACTAATTACTTGCTAGAGATGCCATAAAAGTTTGCTTATCCAGAAAGTAACCAACCACAACCAAACTCCACTACTTAAATCCATCTTTTGTCTCTTCATCTGAAAAATTAACTTTATCCTAGTAAAAAAGAAGATAAGATAAATTAATACACGAGTTAGAAATATGAGAAGAAACCAAGATTTTTCAATTCAAGAATGGAGAAGGTCCTTGAGAGGAACTTGAAGAGGGAAATGTTGGAAGAGAATGTAAATCCATAGAATAAATAAGGGGCAAAGCTCTTAAAACCTACGGACTATAAAAATAAAAGTGAATAAGAAACTCTAAAAACTTCTTCTCAAGAAGAGAAGCAAGAGAAAAAAGAAAAATAAAAGAACCAATAAAAGGATTTAGAGAAGCTTAACACACTCTTGAATAATAAAGCATATAGGTAAATCAAGGAAAAACATTTTCAAGGGAGGGAAAGAAGAACCCTTGAAGAATAGAATTGCCTTCAAATCGCTAGAGCTCTCGAGCACATTAGGGGTTAAGGTCTTCATACAAGTTCCCAGTATTATAAACCTCTCTTCTTCTTTTGACATGAGTGGTTTTATCGCGAGCAACCATCACAAGGAATTTTCATGATTTGCTGTTGAGGGTTTCACTGTCACTGCCAGTTTAGATACTATTTCTGACTCACTCTAATTAAGGTTTTTTACCTCTTTTTGGATAAATAATCTTTTATTGTTGCTATTTTTGTTGTAGTCCTTGGATTCTACAATAATAGGCATTGATGCATTAAAATAATATGCTTTGATGCTTAATTTATCAAAAAATTATGGATTTTAGATTTAGTTCATTTGCCTAATCACTTTGTGAGTGCTTCTCATTTTGAAAAGATGTTACTGGCATTTGAGCCCACTTTTCACCTTTTTTTACTAAAATCCCATTATGGAAATGTTGAATTTGCAAACAGCAGCCTGTGGCTCTATTTTGAAGTTCTAATTACAGTTTAGGTTTACAATCATTATATTACCCCTCATCAGTTTCAATCCCTCATTTTATCCTTGATATTACCTTCCTCATCTTCTCCCTCTATTTGGCTTAACGTGAGGTATTAGGCTATATTTGCAATCCTCTTCTCTTCTCTCCTTTATTCGCCGCCTCCTCTTGCTACCTCTCTTTTGTATGTATCTCTAACCCTTAGCTCCTTCCACATTTTCTTCTTTGGTGTTGCTTGTTTCATTTTCATTTTGCCTATGAAATTTTTCCATGGGGCTTCTCATTTTACTTATTGGTTGAGCCATTAAGGCTTCTTGTTGTCTGATGTGGTGGTGGTTTGTTGCTTTCTATTTTGCCTATGTTATTGCGCCTTGGTGCTTCTCCATTTTCCTCTATGGTTGTGGTTAAGTGCTTGTGGTTTAATTTATGTGGTTGTCATTAAGGCTTCTTAGTTGTTGAATGTGGTGGCGGTACGTTGCTTCTTGTTTTAGCTATGTGGTTGTGCCTTGGTGTTTCTTGATTTTCCTCTATGGTGACAGTTTGGTTCTTTTCATTTAACTTTAATGGTTGTGCCATTGGGTTTATTAATTGTCCAATGTGGTGGAGATTTGTTACATTTTGCTTTATCTATGAGATTGTGCCTTGGTGTTTCTCGATTTTCCTTTATGATGGTGGTTTGTGATACACCTAAAAAATGTTCAATTTTTCATATGTTTTTAATGCCTATATTTGGTGATTTTCAATGATATTGCACTTTAAAGGAAAGTATTTTGTATATTTTTGGTTTCAGGGACAAGAAATGGAGTTTCGGAGAAAAAGAAGAAAAAAAGTGCAATTTTGAGCAAAAACGAGCAAGAAAGAAAATTCTGTCATGACACATTTTGATATGTCTTTCTATGCTTAATCTCTTTTAAACTTCTCACATATTTTTGCATGAAATTACACTTTAAAGGAAGATTATTTTTATGTCTATCTTGTAGGTATATCAATTTGGAGGGCAATGGAGCTGAAACGGGGCGAAACATAGTTTAGAGCTACAACGGAGCCAAACGGAGCAAAATTGTGGAGCTGTGCATGGTGGGCACCGACGGTGCCAGAACCGGCTCCGACAGTGCCAGAGTGCAGAAAATTACACAAAAACAGCACCGACAACGCCTGAGACGGTTTGGACGCGATCCTAGGCAAATTTCTAGAAGATTCAATGTATTTGGACGCTTTTTGGAAGGTTGCTTGAAGCATATCTTGGGAAATTCATCTCTACACTATATTAGAGTGCTTTTATGTCAGAAAAGGTGGTGTGTGTGAGTGGAAAAATGTGGAGAATGTTTAGAGATCTTGGAATAGAAGTCAAAATGTAGATTTATACCTTTTCAGAGAGATTGGTGAGGGGATTTTGAGAGAATCTGTAAGGGAATGTTCTAACATTGCATGGATCAGCGTGAGACTTTATGGGAGATATTTTCATCTTTCTTTCAAGGGGAAAAAGCTAAGTATTGTGTTCTTCATTATCTTAAGATTTTGTAAACACTTATCTAGTGGATTTGCTTTGATTTAATGAAGTTTTTCGTTGTGTTTTCTTCGTGCTTTGTGATGTATTTCTCTCACTCTTTCTTCTTTTTTGGAAATAGTAGAATGAGAAGATTATGCCATTATTTTCCTTTTACTTTTATTTTGCAACGAGTAGGATTCACGTTTAGGATATTGGATGCATGCTATAAGAAGTTTTAATTATAAATTGTGATGGTTTTTCAACTCCGCTCTTAGTTTACTTTTTGATCTGGCCGATTGAATTGTTAAAATATGTTGTGAAACATATGATCTGGGAAATTAAGTATGAGTTCTACAATAGAGTGAGAATCACATTTAAGTTCATGAAGGAGTATTTCATTCATGGGATTAAGTGCAAATAAATAGAAAAATATACTTTGTTGTGTGTAGAAGTGGAGATTTCTAGGGTGACAGACTAAAAATCCCCAATTTGATCTTATTGTTTAAAAACTAAAGCGAGAGTTAGCCTTCAGGGGAAGAGAAGTGGGAGCTCAGATTAAAATTTCCCAATTTGATCTTAGTGTTTAAAAACTAAAGTGAGAGTTAGCCTTCAGGAGAAGGGAAGTGGGAGCTTTGGAGTGGGAGCCAATATTCTCCTAGCCTAGCCACAGATTTAGGGACTAAACCTAAGATTAACTAATGATTTTCTATAACAATGAATCATGATAGAGAATTAAAATTGCTCCTATTTGGCACATAATATTTAATGTATCTCATTCCTTTACATTATCCAATTCGCTACATAAGAATGATAGTTTGTAACATCTTAATGTTCTCCAAACCAACTCATCCAAAAAGGGTTATCTTTAGAATTAATATTTACATTTAGGAATAGTTACTATCTTTACATTTAACATTTGCATTTAGGAGTAGTTGCCAGATAAAACACCATTTTAATCGACATTCCAAACTAAGGACTAATAATAGTAGACTGAAATTTGACTAAGGACATATTTCCTCACTTCCTCGTGGGATCGATATTCGGGGCTTAATCAGAAAGTCCTATATTACTTGAAGTGATACCTGCACTTGCGTAGAACCCATAGTGTGTGAACTATTTGCTATATTTTATAATATTTTGATTTTGTTTATTAGCTGATAAATATAAATTTAGTCAAGTTTTTGGCCGTCTTTTGAAAGCTAAAATTACTGCATAATTACGGGTTGGGTCAAGTTTTTGGCACCGTCTCAGGGGAGTTGAATTGACATAAAACACGTAGAAAAACAACCCACACTAGGGGCACATCAATTTGGTACATATCATTTAACTTATGTGGTTATGTCATTATAGTCCTCTATGCTGGTGATTTGTTTCTTCTTGTTTTACCTATGTGATTGTGCAATTGGGGTTTTCCAGTTGCCCTTTGTGGTGGTGTTTTATTAATTTTTGTTTTACTTATGTGATTTTGTCTTAGAACTTCTCAGTTTTCCCCTGCGGTAGTGTTTGATGTTTCTCATTTTACTTATGTGATCATGTCATTTGGGATTCTCAATCATCCTCAGTGGTGGGTCCTCTGTGGTGGTGGTTTGGTGTTTCTCATTTTACAACATTGGTTTTGAGTTGGGACTTCTTGGTTATCCCTTTTGGTGGTGGTTTTGTGCTTTATCTGTCATCACAGTGGTTGTGCCTTGGGATTTCTTGATTTTCATCTGTAATATGAGTGCAATTGTGGTTTTGGTTATGACAGTGAACTTTACTCATAAAGTACCACGAGATAACCACATATGTACATAATTAGCAAGTAAAATTCCTTATATGTTGCATGCAACACCTAAAATTGGAGTGATACACTTGATTATTATGAATTTATATAAAATTTATCAATTTAATATCACTTGTCAAAATGATATCTCAATAGTTCTTTTGGTTGTCTTCAAAATAAATTCTTCTTTGTTGGTACTTGTCTTAACTTTCTAAGATACTGTATAATCTTGTACTATGTTCATGTGACATTTCAGTATTTATGTTTTGTACTAGTTGTAGCACCTTAATTATGTTTCATTTTAGGGTTCATGTTCACTTCTAGCATAACTTAGTCTTTCTTATATATTCTAAAATGCATAAAATAGGTAGATGCACCCATCAAATGAAGAGAAAATTATAGAGATAGTGGAATGAGCAATACTTCTGTCTACAATAATGTCTTATCAATGAGTACTATTAGACAATTATTTGCAAGACACTATATGTGTCATCATCATTTGTGAGTGATAAGTGGATTGGTAATATGCTCCAAGGTCATCAAAGAAGAATTCATAGTATGTTTTGAATGTTGGGAATAATTTTACATGTTTTATTGGATGAATAACAATGTAATTGTGGTTATTGGTCGCTTTAATGTCTGAAAAATAATTTTGTAATTTAATATACATATAATTTTGATTTTGAAAATATTATTTTAATTTTTGTAAAAAATAAGACTAACAAGATCTCATTTATTTGATAGTTTAAGTGATCGAACACGACACTACAAGCAATGCACCATCCTAAGAGATAGGAATACTACTTGATAGTGATCTCAATCATGCAAACTAAAGAAATTTATGACATCTATTTGGTCTGCGAATCTTGTGTACAACCAACGGGTTCCCTTACCGAATATAGAAAGATTAGGCAAAGTTTATATTACCCGGGTTCTAAAGTTCTCTATAAGGGCAATCTCCTACAGTTAATTACATCCTATATGAACAAAGTCATTTAAGAAAACTTTTAATAAAGATCAGGGGTTTCATCCTCAAGATATTAAAATATTGGGTTTTCAAGGTAGTTTGTAAGGGATGGAAAGTGGGAAAGGATCAAGTAAGAAAAGTTATTTTAGGAATCAAAGGAGTGAAAACTAGGGGATGTCACAGGACAGAGGTGAATCTTAATGACTTCCCAAGCTATCCTACTGTTGTGCTATTTATTTTTGAAACAAAATCATTTATGTTTAATCATGCTTAATATTAATTATAAGGCTTATACTTGCATAATATCCAATCATACAATTAGCCTGAAGGATAGGAGGATTTATACCGTATCAGACAACGACCTCAAAATTCTAGGGCGAGTTAAGGCTTATATTGCATAGTGTACAAAAGCCTAAAAGATAGAGTGAGGGTTTATGTCGCACCAAACAAACTATCTCAAAATCCTATGAGATTGTTTGTTTAATTCTAATGAATGGTTTAGCTGATGTAGACTTGTTATGTTATTGTAGATCATCATCTTCTGCCTGCCACAACTTGCTTCAATGCTCCTCGTCGAGGTAATAGCTTCAAGGATTATGCGTGTTATGAATTATGATCATTTATGTTTTATGTTTTGGTTTTATTTGTCATTATTGTTAAAATATTTGGGGGGGGGGGTTTTATTTGGGGGGATTTAATTTAAGTTAAGTGCCATTGGTCAAGATCCCACAGTTCCGTCGTCTTGACACCACTATTGTCTCTTGAGTTTACTTAGCCTAAATAAGTGGTTAAACTTATTTAGACCCAAGAATTCTCGTTAATAACCATAGGTTACCTTGTCCGAGATATCCTCGTAAGCTCAAAAGGAGTAAGTTAAGCGTGTTCAAAAGACTTAAAGGTGTATTATTATTTTTGAAGGTGCATTTTTACTATTTTATTTTGCAAGTAAAGTGAAACATGCATGGGTAAGAAAATGCTGCAAGATAAGGTAGTAAAAGTGCAGTAGATAAAATATGAGATGCGTACCTGGTGCTCTTATTGCAATTACATGGGTTAGTAGCATAAAATTGATATAATAAAGTGCTAAAATTTTAAATGAATTTCAAAGAGAATCTGGTATGAAGGAAACCCAAAAAAAGTCTTTGAAAAAACACAAGCAAGTAAAACTAAACTCGATGTCACTTATGGAAGACCAGAACTATGTGTGAGACATCAGTGAAGGTGGGGGCTTAGAGCAGGGTTGTGAGCTCTGTTATCCAACACCTACAAAAGCCACCAACGTTGCAGTTTGAGGAAGGGAAAATCCTAACATCGATCCAAGTGATTAGTCTGTGGACCTTTATAAGATTTTATCAAAAATTCTTTTAGTTTTTCATGCAAATAAGTTTATTTAACATTCAAAAGTAATCATGTGATAAATAGGATTTTTTTGTTGGGTTAATAATGTTATATAGGTTTTGTAAAACACTAAAGTTTATGAGCCAATCACTCTAATCAGACTAGGAGTATCAACAACCTAAGAGAGCTAAGGGCAACTCTTATCAGGGGTTGGTAAATAATATCCTTGATCCTATCCCCTTTCCCGGCCAATCCTTGGGTTAGGAGATACTATTTCAAATCCCACATCGTATCCCTAATTTAGCACATAAGCGATGTCATTATCATCCTCATCACCAAGACCTCTGGCTCATACTATCGTGTTGATCCATATGTGGAAGAAAATATCCCCAGTTGCTCTCAACGATTTGAATACCTTATTCAAGACTCAAACCCTTAAGCATTAGGTTTAAACGTGGGACAAATAGTGTAGGGTATTTTATTGTAATTGATGCATAAACGGGTCCCGAATCATATCGTGGTGGATCCCTATAAAATTTTGTGGATGATTTTCTTCAAGGAACAATAATAGGTTCAGATGTCCTTTAAAATGCCCAAAATTTGGCAAAGGGGTTTAGAGCATAACTCTAAACCACTTTAGACATTTCTAGATCATTTCGAGTTCATCTAAGCTTATTATGACATTGAATTAAGAAATCCTGATTAAGTTAAGTTTAGTTGAGGCACTTTAATTTGAACTCAGTGAACTTTGGTGTGTAAAATAATCCATGAGTAGGGGAAACTACTCACTCATTATTATTTTGATGAATTATAACAGTAAGGACCCTTAGAGTAAACCTAGTTATTAAGGAACCTTCTATCCCTTTTCAATTGAACTTGAGCTTATAGTATTCAATGACATGCCTAAAAATGTGTTACTTTTTTATATATATTTGATGCTCATTTTTAACGATATTGCACTTTAATGGAAGGTATTTTGCACATTTTTGGATTCAAGCACAAGTGAAGGAGTTTGGAGAAAATATAACAAAAATGGAGCAATTTGGAGTTAATTGGAGCCAAGTATAAAAAGTATAACACTTGAGCAAATTGGAGTAAATTGGAGTGAATTGGAGCTAAAACGAGGCTGAAAGAGGAAATTTAAGTAAAGGCTAAAAAATGACCTGGCGCTATGGCGCCACATTCTAGCTCTTAGGTGTCAATTTTTTTTTTTTAAAATGCAATGAATTTGGATGAATTTTGGAGGGGCACATGAAGTGAGTCTTAGGGAATTTCATAGGTTATTTTAAGTGAGTCTTTTTCACGCCCAAGAGGAGTTTTTTTGAAAAGAGAAGAGAGGAGGCACGGGTGTGTGTGTGTGTGTGTGTGTGTGTGTAAGGGGTAGTGTGCTCTTTGAAGCGTGGGGGCCTTTTGAAGTGTTGGTGACCTTTGAGAATTTGGAGAGAAGTGTAAGGGATTGCTATTTGTTGTGCAAGGAGGGTTGAAATCTTCTGTAAAGATAAGTTTTGGTCTCTTTTTGTATTTTCTTTGAATTATTTCAATATAGTTGTGTGATTTCAATGTCAATATAGTTGTGTGATTTCAAAATATAGTTGTGTGATTTCAATGCCATTTGCAATGAATAATCCGTGTGTTTTCTCCATGCTTAGTGAGTAGGTTTCCTTACTCTTTCTCATTGTGATGAGAATTAATCATATGTAAGATTAGAATTGTTTAAGATTTCTCTTATTCCATAGTTGTGATGATTCATTACTTTGTACTTAATTTACATATTCAATCTAATCAATTGGTATGTTAAAACTTGTTGTGAATCCATAATGATCCAGGAGGGCTATCTATTCCTCATCTAGTAAGAATCACATTAATCTAGTGGGTGAGAAGGTAGCTCATTGGTTAGTGCAAATAGAGAGGGATAAAAGTTTTCATGAGCTTAAATTAGTGTTTCTAGGGTGACAGGCTAGAATCATAACCAATTTGATATAGAGTTTGGAACTTAATGCTCGATTATTCGTTAATAATGGTCGTAATGGGTAATCTGGAGGTGATAGGCTATAACCTACCCAACATAATCAAGGATTTAAGAACTTAATTTTATGTTAGCCAATGTTCTTTATGCACTTAGAAGAGGATATAGAATATGACTGCTTTTATTTAACACAAAACTACATTTAAAGCTCTAAACAATTGTTTCCTACACTGATTATGGTCTCATTGCAAGGGGAAAGGGATTTTGATTATATAATAACTCTCCAAAATTTAACCAGAATCATTAGATTAGGATTTTATTTAATTTAGTTAACTTTAATTTTAGAGTAAATTAGTGAATTTAGGAAAATCAAGCTTATCAAAAATTCCAAAATAAGACTTGATAGCAGTAGACTAGAACTTAGCCAAAGGGATTTTTTACCTCGCTTCTCTGTGGGATCGATACTCTAGGTTTTACATAAAGCTCTATATTAATTGAAATGATACATGCACTTGTGTGAAACAAAACCCCTAGTGCGTTAAATATAAATCAAATTCTAAATCTATAATATATCCATTTTGCACACTAGTCTCCTAAAGCAATCGGGTCAAGTTGTTGGCCTGAAAACTAAATAACTGCGTAATTGTGGGCCAGGTCATGATTTTGGCGTCGTTGCCAAGAAAGCTGTAGTAAGAAGTTTATGAGAATTTTAGTTGAACCTATAAGACTTAGATTTGGAAATTGTATTGTTATTATCTAGTGTGTTTATTTTAAAGAAAATCCAAAATACCAAAAAAAATTTTGAGTGCTTAAAGTACTGAATTTCTGTCATATTAATTAAGTTTTTAGATTTGTTTGCATAGTTCAAGAGCTGCAGATGTGAACCATACGAATCAGAACAAGAGAGAACTTTTAGGTGGATTATGAATCAGAAAGACTCCATGAATTTATTGTAAAAATGACAAATCAACAAGATAATGAATATTCAGTTTTGGATTATAAACAACTTTGATAAGGTAAAACTTAAGAATATAATGAATTTTTATGAAGTTGATATGCTGACTATTTTAACTTCTCAGGTTGCAGATATTGCAAGAAATTTAGATCAATACTTAAAAAGTTATCCTCAAGGACCCTCATTTATTGAGGAAAATTCATTAGGACAATTTATTGAGACTAACTATTTTGAGACTAGTCTTGAGATACATAATCCTTGTCCAATTATTATAACCCATGCTTTAAAAATCATTCCAACTTTAACTGGAATAACAATTTTGGAGGAAGAAATCAACTGCGGGAGGATAATAAGCTAAATTAGATATGTAATTAAAATAATCACGAAAATTTTAACATTGGACATTATTTTCCTCATAAATTTAACTTCAACCCACAAAATGAGGAGTTATTATTAGAAGAGGCTGTTATTCAAATGGAGAGTCAGCTGGAAAGTCAAGGGGCTGCAATAAAGAATATAAAAAACCAACTAGAGTAGATTGTTAATTCAATTAACAATCAACTTCTAGAGATTTTACCCAGTGACTGATTTACTTTAAAATTACCTATTTTTATGCACATTTTATATCCATTTTTAAGGATATTATGCTTTAATGAAAGGTTTTTTTGTGTATTTTTGGTTACAGGAGCAAGAAAAAGAGATTGAGAGAAGAAATGAGCAAAAATATATAAAAAATTAGCAAAATGGGCCAAACCAGAGAAAATTATCAAAGTCAGCTAAACTGACACCTAGGCGCCAGATGCAGATAGCGGCTGGTGCCTGGGTGCGATAATTTTGGCACTTAGGCACCATGTTTGTTTTGTAGAAGATCCATTGAATGAGACTGAATTTTGAAGGGATGTATGAAACAACCCTTGGTAATTTTTGAAGCTTTGTATATAAGGATTACTTCTAAATGTCAAGGGAGAGTTCTAGAGTCCTTTTTAGAAGGGGAGACACCCATCTAGAGTGGGTGGCCTCCTTAGTGAGGTTGTGTGAGTCTTTGTGATTTTTGGAGTATTGTGAGTCTTGTGTAAGTCTTGTGGAGTCATAGAAGTCAGGGAACTTCAAAGGAGTACTTGGAAAATATTTTAGATAAGTATTTGTATCTTCTTCTTTAAGTATTGTAATCTAGATATCAGTTTTATAAATATGTTTTGTTATCCCCTAGTGTTATGAGTAGTTTTTTTCTTTCTCCTTGAAATATGAAGTAATCAAGTGGTGGTTTTCATTTGTTTTAAATTTCATTTTATTCCAATTTAATTTTATTCCACAAATTTGTGGTTGTATTTTTACCGGCTCTTCATTTACCTTTCAAACTGGCCATTTGTTTTGTTTCATGAGAGGGCTAAGATTTCTTCAACTCGTGAGTACCACACTTCACTTCAGAAAGAGTCATGACGATTGCCAGAGGGGGAGTGCAAATAAATAAGGAGATAAGATTTGATGGTCATAGAATTGATGTTTCTAGGGTGACAAGCTAGATTATTATATCAATTTGGTATGGAAATTAGAACTAAGGGAGGTCCTATGGAGAGGGCACAATGGGTAATCTACAGGTGAGAGGCTAGAACCTACGTAACACTATTATACATGCCGACACTAACTTTAGATTAGCCAATGTTCTTAATGCTCAAAAGAGGTAAAGAATAGGATTGTTCCTATTTGACACAATACACCAGTTAAAATTCTAAACATTTGCTTTCCTACACCGATTATAGAGTATTTGCAAGGAGAAAGTCTCTTTAAATATCTTGAATTTTCTAATTTTGGTTATTTTTGAATCTCTACATTTACTTGAGCCCATAGAGGTATTTTGTTATACTCCCTTAGTGCATCAAAGCCAGCGTACACCGACTAAAAATCCAAAGTCGGAGGAGAGTGTTTTGTTTACTTGCTCCAAAGGACATACTTTTATTTGCTCATTCCAGAAGAGAGTCTTTTGTTTGCTCTTCCTAGAGAAGAGTCTTTTATTTGGTAGTCTTAGAGAAGAATCCTTTGTTTTCTCATCCCAAAGGAGACTCTTTTGTTGGTTTATCCTAAAGGAGAGCCTTTTGTTTACTCATCTCAGAAGGGAGTATTTTGTTTGCTCATTCTTTAGGAGAGTCTTTTATTTGCTGCTCATCCCGGAGGAGAGTATTTTGTTTATTCATTGTAAAGGAGAGTCTTTTGCTTACTCATTCCAGAGGAGAGGCTTTTGCCTGCTCTTCCCAGAGGAGAGTCTTTGAGATACAGCTCTCCTAATTGGTGTCACTTCCTTTCTTGTTAGT
>NW_018253395.1:0-11510 GCF_001263595.1 Phalaenopsis equestris
GGGCTAACATTCATGTGAAACGATCACACAAATAGTCTACATAATGTGAGGATTTAGGTCGTGACGAACGACAACCTCAGAATCTTAAGACGAGTTAGGACTATTGTACCAGAGCTATACAAAGGCCTAAGGATGAGTTGAAAATTTTTGTTGCATAAGCAAATCACCTCAAAGTCCAATGGCTTGGTTATTTAATTCTAAAGAAAGAGTGGTTTAGCTGATTTAAACATGTTCTGCTGTTGAAGATGGTCGTGCTGCCCACAATGCTAGCTCCAAGCTCCTCGTCGTAGCAAGTTTGGGTTTTCTAACGTGTTAAGTTATAATGTCAAATCAGATGTTCCTATGGTAATGATTCTTTAAATATTATGGGGCATATTAAAGTTGATTAAAGCGACACCGGTTAGGATCCTACGGTTCCCTCGTTCTGGTACCACTATTTTCTTTCAGATTCACTTAGTCCAAATTAATTTACTAAACTCAACTCAAGAGTTCTTCATTTAGACCGTGGGAAGCCTCGTTAGCAACCGTAGGTTACCTCCTCCGAGGGGTTCCCGATTTTCCAATAGAGACATATTAATTTAGTTGAAGTTGCATTTTTATGATGTTTGTGATTAAATTTTGAGTTGTCTTATATTTTTGAATGTTGTGAGGTATTTTTTTGTTTGAAATTTTGTTTTTGGTTTTGTGGCTATCCTAGCTGTTTTGGGTTTTCATGCACGGTGAAATCGATGTTTAACATGCAAGCTCGAGACAAGAAGCACAGATAGGTAAATGCATTAATTTAAAAGCATACCTCTCGATTATTCTCGTTCTACCACCTAAAAGGTTAGTATTCACAAAGCATGTATATAATTTTGCAGGGAATTTATATTGCAGGAGTATATTAAGGTTTAGCTACCAAAACCCAAGTTATGACTTTATTGACTCTCAGAGGGTCCTAGTGGATGATTTTAGAATAAAAAATGGAAAGTTCAATTTGCTCTTCAGAATGTTCAATAGATTTCAAAAAATGTTCGAGGCATGACCCTGGACCATCTTGAAGATCTCTTGAAATATTTCGAGTTCATTTTGAACTTACCATATTGTTCCATTAATCATCTAAGGTCGAAGTGTGACTACCCCGTTGCTCAGTGAAACTTGACAATTTAATTATCTCAAGGTTAATATATTCGATTAATCAATTGATGTTTCACTTAAGAGTTATATGAGTGGGTACCCCTAAGGCAAGTCTATGTCATTTAAAGATTGTGGTCCCCACAATTAAGGTCTTTCTAAGTTCCCAAGTGATCAGAGAGCAATTAGACACATTTTGAATTATTTTGATATTTTTGGGATTTTTAATTATTTTTAATTATTTTAAAATTTAAAATAAAGCTAAAAAATTAGTGTTTTCTAAAAAATAATTTTTTATTTTTCCCATGTGCCTCTGATCACAAGGGAACTTAGAAAACCACTTTTCATAATTTTCCCTAGTGTATTTTGTTTAATATAATTATTTTTGTACAAAACTATAAGGTTCCTTAAGAAATCAACTTTAGTACTTGAACTTAATCAAATAATTTTCAAATTTTTACAGTGGATAAACATTATTTTTATGAACAATGAGGGATTGATCTTGTCAATTTTAGATAATTATATAATTTACATATATTAACACAAGATATTTACATTTAATTAATTAATGAAATTTACAAGATAATTCAAGACATCAAGATATTTTTCCTAGACTTCTCTGACCATAGGAAATCTACTAAATTTATTCCCATAATTTTCAAAATGATCTTTTAATTTATATAATTAAGCCAAAATAGTCTCCTTAGCTTGAAAATTAGGGCTAGAAGCATAGAGATGTCATCTAACCTTAGAAAAATCAGAGAACATAGTTTCTTTCATGAGGAATAAACCCTCAAAATTTTAAGTCATGGTGAGCAATATTACGAGGGTATTTAACTTATTAAAAATAAGGGAATAAGAAAATAAACATTATTCCGAGGGTATTTAACTCATTAAAAATAAGGGAATAAGAAAATAAACATTATTCTCCTCTGTTCATTGAGCAAGTGAGTATTTTCCTTTTAATTTTTTGATTTTTCTAGAGAAATTTATTGATTTTTGAAGTTTAGGCATTTAAAATAACTCAAAAAATTCATATTTTTCTACTTATCTTACGTCGTGCCAACTTAACCTGCTGCGGCTTCGAACTCACACGCGACACACTCCCATTTATCACCGCCATCCACCTCAGCTACCACGCGGCCCGCAGTTCACGCACCAAGAGTTTGTCTAGCACGATCTCCTCCATGCATTGGATACACGTGCGATCAAACGACTCTTAGTTATCGTCTCCAAGTGACCTAACTCGTAAGTCGTTCACACTAAAACCTTAATATCTCTGCCTAGACTCAACCAAATCACATGGGGTTTGTTTCTAAACCTTCATCTTCTCAAGACAAACCTATCCATATGGTATATATGATATGAAATGCAATAAATACATATAATGAATCAAAAAAAGGCTCGGATTAGGGTTGAGGTTCAATACCTTTGTCTAAGAGGGGAGGCCCCAATCAGATGGTTGTGGAAGCTTTGGTTGAGTCCAACAAACCTACGGATGAAGTCTTGTGCCCTGGTGAATTGTCTAATTCTTTAATTGTGGGGATAGTGCGTGCACAATTAATTGAAGTTTGGTTCATTGTGGAGAGGGGGCTTTGATTGGGAATCAAATTCTTTCATTGTGGGGATGGTGCATGCACAATTAAGTGAAGTTTAGTTCATTGTGGAAGAGTGGAGAGATATGTCCTAGTTTTAGGGCAAACTTCAGTGAAGAAATTGGCTCTAAGGGGTGGCTATGAGTGGCTGAGATCAAAAGGATTGCACTTGGGATGGCTTGGAGAGGCTCTGAAGAGATTTTGGCAGAGTTTCCTCAAGGTTTCAAGCACACTCTTCCTTGTCCATGAAGAGGTCACTCCTCCTTGGCCATGAAGAGGTCAATTTAAAGCCATGGCTGCCTGGTGGAGCTCAAAGCTAGGAGTTGGGTGCTAAAGCGTGCTGAGGTGGAGGGAAGAAAGGCTCAAGCATCCAATTAGAGTGAGCCAAGTCAGGGGGTTTAATTTTGGGTTTTTACCAATGGGGGCACCTTTGGGCTGGCTGTTTCCAGCTGTTGAGGTGGTGGCTAGCTAGAGTCTGGTCACCTTTGAGCTCAGGGAGGTCAAGGGGTGGCTAATTATGATTAACTCCCAAGGGTAAGCAATGATGGCAAAGATATTTCAAGTTTAGGCCAAATATGGGGTGAAATCCCTTAAATCAAGGGTCCATTGGTCCATAACTCACCTTGGATGGTTTAGGTGGGTCTAGTCTGGTCCATAGGGGGTACTTGGTGGCTGGGTGTCATCAATTGATGACTTAGGCATGGTAAGTCAATTTTGGTGCATGGGTTCAATTTGGGTCAAAATGGCTAGAAGTTGGGTTTGGGTTAGGCTATCCAAGCAATTGAGCTCAATTGATTGATCAACTTAGTGTAGATGTATTTAAAATAACTCAGAAAATTCATATTTTTCTACTTATCTTACGCGGTGCCAACTTAACCTACCGCGGCTTCGAACTCACACGCGACACACTCCCATTTATCACCGCCATCCACCTCACCTACCACGCGACCCATGGTTCACGCACCAAGAGTCTGTCTAGCTCGATCTCCTCCATGCATTAGATACACGTGGGATCAGACGACTCTTAGTTTTCGTCTCCAAGTGACCTAACTCGTAAGCCGTTCACAGTAAAACCTTAAGATCTCTGCCTAGACTCAACCAAATCACATGGGGTTTGTTTCTAAGCCTTCATCTTCTCAAGACAAACCTATCAATATGGTATATACGGTATGGAATGCAATAAATACACATAATGAATAAAAAAAGGCTCGGATTAGGGTGGTCTAAGAGGGGAGGCCCCAATCAGATGGTTGTGGAAGCTTTGGTTGAGTCCAACGAACCTACGGATGAAGCCTTGTGCCCTGGTGAATTGTCTAGATATGATTTTGATCATACTCGATTTCAGGTGTTGGTCTAGAGCTATCCTAGAGGCTGTTTCAGAGGGGGCTTTGATGGGGAATCAAATTCTTTAATTGTGGGGATAGTGCGTGCACAATTAATTGAAGTTTGGTTCATTGTGGAAGAGTGGAGAGATATGTCCTAGTTTTAGGGCAAACTTCAGTGAAGAAATTGGCTCTAAGGGGTGGCTATGAGTGGCTGAGATCAAAAGGATTGCACTTGGAATGGCTTGGAGAGGCTCTGGAGAGATTTTGGCAGAGTTTCCTCAAGGTTTCAAGCACACTCCTCCTTGGCCATGAAGAGGTCAATTTAAAGCCATGGCTGCCTGGTGGAGCTCAAAGCTAGGAGTTGGGTGCTAAAGCGTGCTGAGGTGGAGGGAAGAAAGGCTCAAGCATCCAATTAGAGTGAGCCAAGTCAGGGGGTTTAATTTTGGGTTTTTACCAATGGGGGCACCTTTGGGCTGGCTGTTTCCAGCTGTTGAGGTGGTGGCTAGCTAGAGTCTGGTCACCTTTGAGCTCAGGGAGGTCAAGGGGTGGCTAATTATGATTAAATCCTAAGGGTAAGCAATGATGGCAAAGATATTTCAAGTTTAGGCCAAATATGGGGTGAAATCCCTTAAATCAAGGGTCCATTGGTCCATAACTCACCTTGGATGGTTTAGGTGGGTCTAGTCTGGTCCATAGGGTGTACTTTCTGACTTTGGAGTCATCAATTTTGTGGCTTAGGCATGGCTAAGTCAATTTTGGTGCATGGGTCCAATTTGGGTCAAAATGGCTAAAAGTTTGGTTTGGTTCAGGTTAGCCATGAATTTGAGCTCAATTGATTGTTCAAAATTATGTAAATTATTGTAATGAAGATTTTTTGTGAAGGATTGATGTAATTTTAAGTTCAATTGGAAGCTCAATTTGAAGAATTTTGGGATTTTGGTTACTTTGGGCATGTTGGACTAGACTTAAGTCTAGGTTGGGCTAAGGTTGGGCTAAGTCCAAACTAATGAATGAAAATGGTCTATATGAATGTCATGAAGAGTTTTCAACATCAATTGGGTGTTAATTTTGGGGTTAGGGCATTCAATTTGGTGGAATTTGAGGAGATAGCCAATTTGGGCGGTTGGGTTATGTCCAAATTGATTATTGAAAATGGTCTATAGAAATGTCATGAAGAGTTTTCAACATCAATTGGGTGTCAATTTTGGGGTTAGGGCATTCAATTCATGGAGTATAACTTGTAGAAATTTAGATTTTGGGGAGAAATTGGGGGTTTTGGTTTGGGTTAAATTTATGCTAGGTTTGAGTTTGGGTCTAGACCAGTTGACGGTCCAATTTGATGTGTAGGATTGCTATGAAGAGTTTAGGATTCAAAATCAAATTGGGGCAAGTTGAGTAGGTTATGGGGTTCAATTTGGTGGGGTTAAGTCATAGGATAAAAATTGGGGTTTAATTTGGATCAAAATTGAGCTTAAAGCATTGATCAATTAGGCTTCGATTTGGTTTGGATTGATCATATGAGAGATTAATTTGAGTTTAGAATTGAAATTATGGAGGATTGGGGCCAAATTGATGGACATTTAGGATGAATTTAGGGAAATTGAGCATTTAAAGGCAATTTGGGGGTTTTGGTCGAAATTGGTCAAATTGCCCAAATTGGGTTCAATTGAAGGGTGCAAATTGGTTTTGGAGCATTTGAAATGATTTTGGATGTTTTCATTTGAAATAATTTTGGATGTTTTGGGAAAGTTTGGGCCACTAAGCGTATTTTTGTAATTTTGGCAAATTTGAGGGTATTTTGGTAATTTTGGAATTTTTTGGGATGTTTTGGGCAATTTGGTAATTTTAAATGATTTGAAATGATTTTTTGAACAAATTTGGGTTTTTTGAGTGAAATTTGGAATTTTTTTCAAATTTGGGTTTTCAAGGGCATTTAGGTACTTTGGGTGGAGTTATGGGCAAAGGGCCAAGTTGGATATTTTGGTAGAATTGGGGTGCCAACCAATGAGCTATAGACCAATAGAATTCCCGTTTGAATCCTCTTTGTACTAGTCTTAGCTAAACCCTAACCTAGGGATAAAGGGTTTAGAGGACCATCTACATGAGTCTCCCGAAAGAGAATTTTGTTCAAATTTGGGTTTTAAAGGGCATTTAGGTACTTTGGGTGAAGTTATGGGCAAAGGGCCAAGTTGAATATTTTGGTAGAATTGGGGTGCCAACCACTATGTAAATGAAATCCCCATTTAGGTCCTCTATGTACTAGTCTTAGCTAAACCCTAACCTAGGTCTAAAGGGTTTAGGGGACCATCTACATGAGTCTCCCAAAAGATCAGGGGATCAAAGTCAACAATTTGGGTTTAGGGTTGCAAGTGAATCTAGGTGATAGTGATTGTAAGTGAGTGAAATAGCTCCAGACCAACACCAAAGGTTAGCCCTAAGGTCAAGCAATCCTATGGAGACTCTCCTTGAGATCCTCCATAACCCCACCTACTAAGTGCTAGAGATTAGGACCACTATGTGGAACTTCAATTTAAGTAATGAGGAATTTGGAATTTCTAATGGTGAGGGTTCCTTTTCTAGTTTTCTATGAATAATCAACAGAAAAGTACTATGGATAGACCTTAGGCTACTAAAGAGGAAGAATTAGACCTCAACCAAAAGTGAGGTCAACAAATGGACCCCCAATAGGTGTGGTTGTGTGGAGTGCTAAGCAGGCACATCGCGCGTATTGGCGTTGACCGACGAGACCAACAAAACCAACACAGACTCATAAGTCAACAGACCTAGAAAGGAGTGTAAAATTGAGTGCCAATTGTTTCTGCTGGGGATGTAGCAGGTGAACATCTGATAAAAATCAAGGAGTAGGAACTCTCACTGGGGATCGGAGAGTAGGTTTCAAATTATTAAGTTTTAGGTGTTTTCAGAGGATGGGAATCAATATTTAGGTGTTTACTCAAAGATGGGAATTAAAATTTAGGTATCAATTCCAAAAAAGGAGAGTTAGAATTTAGGTACTGACCTCGAAGGGAGGGAATCAAAATTTAAGTACTGATTTCGAAAGATAGGAATCAAAATTTAGGTACTGACCCCAAAATAAGAATTAAAATTTAAGTATCAATCCCAAAAAGAGAGTCAAAATTTAGGTACCGACCTTGAAAGATAGGAATCAGAATTTAGCTACTAATCCCAAAATGAGAATTAAAATTTAGGTATCAATTTCAGAAGGAGAGAATCAAAATTTAGGTACCGGCCTCGAAAGATAGGAATCAAAATTTCGGTACTAATCCTGAGATGAGAATTGAAATTTAGGTATCAATCTCAGAAGGAGAATCAGAATTTAGGTACCGACCTCACCGACCTCAAAAGATTGGAATCTCAAAAGATTGGAATCAGAATTTAGGTACTGATCCCGAAATGAGAATTAAAATTTAGGTATTAATTTCAGAAGGAGAGAATCAGAATTTAAATACCGTCCTCGAAAGATAGGAATCAGACTTTAGGTACTGATCCTGAGATGAGAATTGAAATTTAGATACCAATCTTAGAAGGAGAATCAGAATTTAGGTACTGACCACGAAAGATAGGAATCAAAATTTAGGTACTGATCCCAAAATGTGAATTGAAATTTAGGTATCAATCTCAGAAAGAGAATCAAAATCTAGGTACCGACCTCAAAAATTGAGAATAGGATGTCATGTTCCAATTAAGGGGGCCTTATACCAATCTCAAGGATTGATAATAGGATGTCGTGTTCGATTAAAGGGGGCATTATGATTAAAGGGGGCCTTATATCAATCTCGAGGATTGAGAATAGGATGTCGTGTTCCATTTAAGGGGGCCTTATACCAATCTCGAGGATTGAGAGTATGATGTCGCGTTCCATTTAAGGGGGCTTTATACCAATCTCGAAGATTGAGAGTATGATGTCGTGTTCCATTTAAAAGGGCCTTATACCAATCTCGAGGATTGAGAATAGGATGTCGTGTTCTATTTAAGGGGGCCTTATATCAATCTCTAGGATTGAGAATAGGATGTCGTGTTCCATTTAAGGGGGCCTTATACCAATCTCTAAGATATGTGCCACTCTAGAGAGGAAAGCTCTGGGACTCATATCCAACCCAAATGGTGACAAGGGAAATATCTGCTACTTTGGGGAGGAAAGCACTGTGACTCACATCCAACCCAAGGGGTAGCAGGAAAAGAATTAGCATCTCGGTACTGTCCCCAAGAACAATATGAAAATAGTGTAGAGAATTTGTGGTGTTGAACTCATAGATATGTTTCATATGAGGATAGATATTGGTGAGAAAAATTTGTGAAATTTTGTGAGATTTAATGCAAAATGTGAAATTCCGCGGGAATGTGAAGAGAATTAGTGTAGACAAGGTTAGTCATGCTGCAAGTGCAAAATGTGAAATTCCGCATGAATGTAAAGAGAATTAGTGTAGACAAGGTTAGTCATGCTGCACAAGCAAAGAGTACAAGATATCAAAATCGAGAGAATCAACTATATAGATTTATTTTATTTTTATTTAGCACATTTAATTATCAAAAATATATTTTTAAAATTTAATTTTCGTTGGTTGACAACGACTTTATATATGCTTAAAAATACAAGAATTTGATAGTGTTGCTAGAAGATTTAAGTCCCCTCCAATGACGCCAAAAACTTGACAGCGACTTTATATATGCTTTAAAATGTAAGAATTTACTCTTGCTAGAAGATTTAAGTCTCCGGCAACGGTGCCAAAAGCTTGACAACGGTTATAGATTTGATAAAAATGTGTATAAAATATTCGATAATTGCAAAGTCACACTTATTAACGCAAATATATGTATCACTCAAGTAATACTAGAGGCTGCAAACTAGGATTCAGAAAATCAATTCTTAATCACAACAATACAGTTCAAATTTGGACATGTATCGACTAGGGCGCCGACGACGAGTAGTTTTTTTTTTAACTAGATATGATAATCTCTCCCAAGCTTCATATATCGACTCTCCATCAATCTGACAAAATGATGTTATGTCATTTCTAAGTTTAGCAGTTTTGGATGGAGGGAAATATTTGGATAGAAATTTCTGTGAAAGTTCCCCCCAAGTTCTAATAGATCCATGTGCTAACGAATTAACCACATCTTAGCCTTATCCCTAAGTGAAAAAGGAAAAATTCTAAGTCTAACAACATCATTCAAAACTCTGTCATATTTAAAGATAACACAAAAATTAGGATCTTCATTTGGTGTACCTCCAAATTGATTGTTTTGTATCATCTGGATAATAGCAGGTTTGAGCTCAATTGAATTAGCAGCTACAATAGGATTTTGGATAGATAAGTGAATTTCATCTGCTGTAGGATTTGCATAATCTCATAGAGGTCTAGGTTGACGTTCATTTTCCATTTCTTGATTGTTCACGTTGTTTTTTATTGTGTCAGGATTTCTAGGTTCTTTTATTAGTTTTTTAATTCTTCTAACAGTCCGTTCTAATTTCAAATCGTAGGGTATAAGATTTTCAGGTCCAAATTTACGCATACAATTGAAATCAGTACACAAAAAAACAGTTAACTAGATATGAAAATAAGTTGAAATTCAAGTAAAAGTTTTCTAATAGTCCTAATTTGTCCGTTACTCTAATTATGATATATATATTTTTTATTTAAAAATCAAATTTTTACTCCCCGGCAATGACGCTAAAAACTTGACAGCGACTTTATATATGCTTAAAAATACAAGAATTTGATACTGCTGCTAAAAGATTTAAATCCCCGGTAACGGCGCCAAAAACTTGACAATGGTTATAGATTTGATAAAGATGTGTATAAAATATTCAATAATTGCAAAGTCACACATATCAACGCAAGTATACGTATCGCTCAAGTAATACAGGGCTCTAATGGAGTCCTGGATATCGATTTTAAGTGCGAGTAAAAAACAACCTAATGATTCTATAAACTTTTTGTTAATATAAAGTAAAAACTCATTTACTTACAAGTAAAATCCAATTTATAAAGTGGATTGTATAATTCTTCATTTTTGTAAAACTATTAGCAATGACGAGGATCGATAAAGTTACTAAGGAAAGTTCTATTCTGAATTATTTCATCCAAATGGGATTGTCGATCGATATTGGATCAATAATTGTGAAGTCTTTTTTGGGCCTGATCATTCATGGATCAACTTATGGGCTTGGACATCCTTCAATAATTTTCTTACTTTGCAGTCAGTTCCAAGTATCTTATGAGGATTGGGAAAAAGTACTTCTACCTTGGAAGCCTTTGGACCCAACAGAGAAATTCCCAGCCAATGAAGATGAGGATGATTTGACTACTATTGTGGATCAATCGTCTCAGAATTCACTTCCTATTCAGCCTTTAGTTCCGGACACTTTAGTTCCGGACAAGTCACTAGTGATTCTAAGCAGAATCAAAAAACTGAAGAAAGAAGTGCAAAATGTTATGAATGCAATTAAAAATATCTATGATTTTTTGATCATCTAGACTGGAGGATGAAAGAGCATTTTGATCACTCTGGACATCAAAGGAAGTTTAATACGATTGATGAGGAAGATGGGATTGATAGAAGATGACTCTATTGAAGAATTCCCATACCAACCGTTTTATAACCTCTTCGTTCATGTTCAATCAATGGGTGATATCAGAGGAGAAATAAGCATAAATCAAAAGAGTAGTAGATTTACTTTGCCACCTGTATGTCTAAGTGAGTGATTTGATTTGAACTTATGTGTTTAGGTCACTTTCTAAATTTATTTTTAGATCTCAGTATAGTTGAGATTGAGCATAGGATGTTTGTTTTCAGCATTTAGAGTGTTGTGGCTTGGATTGCGACGCTGAATTGATGTATTGAGGTTGAGAAAATACCAAACTTATGTGTGTCGTGTAACGTGTACTGTAACTCTTAGAATTTATATATAATTGTAAGGTTTTGTGTTGTGAATATTTATTTGGGTTAGTACATTTAATCATTTAAAATTTATGTCTGAAATGATTAAACGGATGCACAAAAAACGGGAAATTAAACTAATTTTGAAAATATCGCCGACGGCGCCATCGACGCCGCCGACGGCGCCATCAACGCCAACGACGACAGATAACGCCAACGACGACAGATTTTTCTCGAGACTTAGGCTATTTTTCCAATAGAGTGCGCCGACGATGCCATTGATCCCGCCGATGGTGAGCTCGTGAAAAAGCACCTTTAACCATGATTTTGATCAGTCAACCACCACTATTCATCATCCCCTTCCTCCTAAAAACTCAATTTTTGACCTAGGGCTTGAGAGATCTTGGATTGTGAGGTGATTTCAAGGCTTTTTTACACCGAATTTGATCATATTTAGGTAAGAGCTTCACTCCAAGTTAAAAATATTTGATTTTCACCATGGATTTCTTCCACATTGAGGAGATCCAAAAATTTTGAGAATGTGAAGAAAATATTGGGAAGAAATTCATGGAAC
>NW_018253395.1:14557-20356 GCF_001263595.1 Phalaenopsis equestris
TATTTGATTCGGGACTCGCGGGAAAACCCCGCCGTCGGCTCCCTTGTTCAAATATTAATATTTTGGTCATTTTTGCTCCAAATTTGCTCCTTTTTGCATCTTTTTACTCCAATGACCATAACTCAACATACTTGCAACAAAACATCAAAAATACCCTTCTTTAAATTGCAATATCATCAATATTAGTATAAAATATGTATGAAAATCTCAAAATACTTTTCTCTGGTCATTGGTTGATTTTTTTAAAAGAGTATTTTGTTTGAATTTTATTATTATCAAGTTTTTATTGTTTTGTTCCTTGTTCGTTGTAATTCAGAACCAACACATAGTTCTGTGGCTCTTTATCCATCGCACAAAAGGGCAATTGAGCAAATAGACTAAATTCTAAAAGAAATTTCATTAATCTACATCAAACAGGTGCTACAGATTGAACGTAGGTCGAAGCATCGAAAGGTACAACATGCTGAAAGCATCAAAAGTATATCTGAAACTTCTCATGCTGCCAACATATCATAAGTTGAACATATCTGATACATATATCATCATATTTGCTGCATCAAAACACGATATAGAAAGGTATCCACTGACTGTCCATCTTGGGCAGGGTGACCACCTCATCGAGCGGACCTACTAAGCCACGCTTTAGGATAAGAGTTCCTTTTAAGTACACTTAGAGGTGCAACCCTCTCATAGCTCGTAAGGTTGTAGTTCCTCTAACTCTAGATCTGGTCAAAATCCATATGACATCATTTTGTTATCCATCCATGTCACACCCCTGGAATGCAATTTTTGGCGAAGTCTACTCCATTTCCCTTGAGAATTAGCACTGAACCCACTGGTAGCAGAATCTCCATGGATCCTTTGAACTCGCCGGGGCCAATGACATCTATTACTTTCCCGGATAGGATATTTCTCTTACTCATGAAGGAGACCATGAGAAAAGGTCTCACAAAATCATGATGGTCTATATTCTTGGGAATGCAATCGCCTTCATCATAGATATTATTGATGCAGCTGTTAGGAATGCAATCGGCTGGAAGTATGCTCCATCGAACCATTCTCTTGATCATCCACTTTATCATAGGGGGTAACGGATCCACCTCATTATGTCTTAAAATTCCCAAGGGATTTCCTTGTCTGATTTTGGTAAAATTATAACAACAACCACATTGAATAGTGATTTTTCCTTTTCCACGCATCCATTTTTGTGGTTCGGAATAGGTCCTTTTCATTAGAAGACCCACTTGAACCCTGTCCCTTAGGTTGAATATACAGTCGAGAATGTTTCTTTCGTGGCTTTCAGAGAAGACTATGGTGTACAGCTTCAAGCCTTCTAGTTCATTGAAGAATCTTCCTTGAACTTCTTCATAAAATTCAAATTCTCTTTTCTTTACTTTACTCGTTTTGTAGTATTCTGCAATGGTGACGATTGGCGGCTGTCGAGGACACTCCCTCATTTCAATATCAGTAGGAATTCATGTTGGTGCTGTCTCTATATCCAGTGGAATATATGATTCCCCTATTGAGTGATCGGTGATCTGAAATTTACTATCGGTGGACGTGTACTCCTCCAGAGTATTGTAAAGCTCCGAGTGGAGGACGTTACAGTCCGGGCACTCGACAAATGCCTCTATAGCTGGTATCCATGTAGGAATCTCGACGTTTCATGTTGGGCAACCTGCACAAAGATTATCTAAAACCTCTAGTATTGTCGGCTCTGCAGTGAACTCAGACTCATCCTCTGTGGCAAGCAAGCTAGAGGAAGTCTCTCTCATTCATGGATCGTAGATTTTTGCCTTAGGAATTGGGATAAGCAAGTTTTATATGCTTCCATCTTGCATCTTCTTTCTTCACGCAGGAAAGCTCTATGGTTTGGCGATTGGCATTTCTGCGTTGAGTCCTTTGTAACGGTGCATCTGGCAGTCTCTCGTCATTAGTAGTGACTAGACCTCCATTCGGTGCAGTTATCATAGATGGCAGGATACTAGTCACTTCAATCAGATCTTGTTGCATTATCACTTTCTTCCCCTTAAGTGAGGAATCCTCCTTAGTGCTGATCTTTAATAGTGATGGTAGCCCTTCTTCTTCTTGATGGCTGACCATGTCCATCAGGGGACCCTCATAGTCTACATCGACTTGACCGAATTCCATGTTAAAGTCTATGATGCCACCCTACAGTGCCCTTTCCTCGTTAAGTGCGAGATTCCAGCCATCCTTAAAAGCAAAAATCAACTTCTGTCCTGACATTTTTTCTGCAGATGACAGGAAAAACATCAATGTGCTGAAATTTAGAAGGAACAAGAACAAAAAAAGTGTTTAGTAGGCAAAATTTTAGTTTATGTTTGTGAGAAGATCATTTATTTATGTATATATTTTGTTTAATTTAGTAATAAATCCAACTTAAAAGTAGAAAGAAGAAAATCGAAGTACGTAAATTCAAAAATTTTCATTTTATTGAGGTTAATTTTATTACAAAATTTTTTGACCCGGTCACAGACATTTGGCCAAATAAATAACCCCAGAACAATCAAAATTTCAAAATTTCAATTCAAGCAATGTTAAGTTGCATAGTATGTCTTCAAGTATCATTCAATGATTGCCAACATGATTCTTTTGCCTTTGAAATCCACCAGCTCGTAGGCTTTTCCTAAATAGACATTTTCTACGATAAATGGTCCTTCCCAAGTTGGCTCAAATTTTTCACCTATCTTAAGACGTGCAAGAATAGGCCTTTTGAGAATAAGTACTAGATCACCAATTTTGAATGTCCTTGGGTGGACCAATTTGTCATGAGCTTATACCATCCTTGCTGGGTAAAGCTCTAAATGTTGTTGTGCTTCTAGTCGCTTTCCTTCGAGACTTTCCAATTTTTCGAGTCTAAGTTTTGCACTTTCTTCTATTGTAAGTTGATTGGCGACAATGACTCTGAGAGACGGCATCTGGACTTCTAGCGGTAATACGGCCTCGAACTCGTATATGAGCAAGTTGGGTGTACACTAAGTGGTAGTCCTGAACATTGTCCGGTAGACCCACAAGGCTTCTAACAGCTTGTTATGCCAACCTCTTTTGTTTTCATCCAGTGACTTCAAAATCTGTACCAGTGTCTTGTTGAAAGCCTCGGCCAGGCCTTATCCCATGTCATTTGATAAAATTGTTGGTTTTTGTGCTCTTGAAGGCTGTCCCATTATAAAAAATTATTCTGCATGGAACCCTGAAATGGTAGATGACTTGGCTTTTAAAGAATTGAATGACGTGCTGTGTTGTAACCTCTCGCAACGGCACTGCCTCTGCCCATTTAAAAAAGTAATCTATAGCAGTTAGTATAAATCTGTGCCCTTTAGAGGATAGAGGGTCTATCAGACCTATTATGTTTGTGCCCCAACACTCAAATGGCCATGAAGCAATGGTTGGGTGTAGCAAATTCAGAGGTTGGTGCAAGACCACCCCATGCACTTGACACTGGTGACATCTTCTAGCTGTATCCATGCACTCGGACATCATTGCCAGCCAGTAATATCCGAGTCTCATCTTTGGCCCTGATTGGTGAGTGTCACACAGTCCGTCATGTACTTCTTTGACAATATTCTATGCTTCAGCTTTGCTAAGGCAACGCAACCGCATCTGGTCGAATGATCTTCTGTAGCGTACTACATAGCCCTTCTTGTGATGTGATGCAATGCTGACTTGTCTTATGGTAGCTTTCTAGTCTGCAAATATTTTATTAATGGTTTATGCCAATCTTCGTTGATATCAGCAACCACAATCATCGTTTCTTCTTCTTTTCCGAGCTTGTGCAGATTTTTGAAGTTGATTCGAGATAAAACCTGTCTCCCTTGTAATGTCAATGGAATCCTCTGGGGGACACATCAATTCTTTTGTAAGTTTTGCTAAAGCCTCAGCGTGGGCATTATCTCTCTCGAGGAATCCAGCAGAAGGTTATATTGGGGATTCGTTCTAGTAGCTTCATGGTGTACTAGTGGTATTCTGCTAACCATGGTTTCAAAATCTTGTATTGTCCGATGGCTTGTTGGATGACGAGTTATGAATCGCCATAGATGACAATATCTGTTATATCCATCAAGATTTTCAATTCCAACCCAGTAATTAAGGCTTCATATTCTGCTTCGTCATGGTTTCAAATTCTTGTATTATCCGTGGCTTGTTGAATGACGAGTTATGAATCGCCATAGATGACAATATCTATTATATCCATCGAGATTTCCAATTCCAACCCAGTAATTAAGGCTTCATATTCTGCTTCGTCATTGGTACATGACTCTATCAGGTGATAGGAGAATCTCAGGATGCCCTTATTTGACGTAATAAAGATTAAAATAATTCCTGCTTCACCTGGTATAACTGCTCCTGATCCTTTGTCTTTTCTGGCTGACGAAGCTCCACAAAGTATATCTCCCATCGTATCGCACTTGAGAATTCCATTTGTAATACCCGTTCATCTGGTAGTTCATCATTAAGAGGGGACCCAACTAGAAGTGGGTGTGCAGCGAGAAAATTTGCTAAAATCTATCCCTTGATAGCATGGATGGGAACAAAAGTTATATCAAATTGCAAGAAATCATCAACCATCTTTCTAGACGTTTGGAGAGTGTTGGTCGGGTCATCAAATATTGCAACAGATTAACTTTTGAAATTATAGTTACCTTATGAGAAAACATGTAATGCCCGAGCTTTTGGGCGACAAAGTTTAAAGCTAGACAATGCTTCTCAATAGGGAGATACCTTATCTCCATTGGTATTAGACGATGACTCAAGTAGTAGAGTGTGTTTTCTTTAACCTCGTCATTAACTTGGGCTAAGAGGGCTTCAAGAGAGTCGTTTAAGGCCGTGATATAAAGTATTAAAGGTTTTCCCGAGATAGCGGCTACCAAAACAGAAGGGGTCATTAAATATTTCTTAACGTCCTCGAAAGTCTGCTGATATTTCTCTTCTCAAATGAATTTAGCGTAGTTTTTAACTAATGTCAATAAGGGCTGACACTTACCTAAGAGATTAGAGATGAAGCATCTCAGATATGTTAAGTTTCCTTGGAAGAAATGTAGTTGTTTTAAGTTTTTGGGAGGAGGCATTTCCAGCTAAATATGAAAAGGAAATTTATAGATCATGAGATTGTTGCACTCAGAGAAGAGTGCAGTGCTATTATTCAGAAAAAAGCTTACTGAAAAGTTAAAAGATCCTGGTAATTTTACTATATCTTATGCAATTGATGAAAAGTTTTTTGGAAAAGCTTTATGTGATTTAGGAGCGAGTATCAATCTATGCCTCTATCAATTTTTAAAGATTGAAATTTAGGAGAGATTTCCCCTACTACTATAACTCTTCAGTTAGTTGATCGATCAATAACTTATCCTAAAGGAGTTATAGAAGATGTATTACTAAAAGTGGATAAATTTATTTTTCTTGTAGACTTTATAGTATTATATATGAAGGAAGATAAAGAGATTCCTATTATTTTGGGGAGACCATTTCTTACAACAGGAAGCACATAGATGTGCAAAAAGGAGAATTAATAATGAGAGTTAATGATCAAGAAGTAACATTTAATATTGCAAAAACTATGAAATATCCTGCAATGGAAAAAAATAATGAATGTTTTAGGATGGAAGTTACTAATTATCTAAGTAATGAGCAATTTAAAAAATTATTTGAAGAAAAATTAAAGCAAGAAGAATTTTGTGAGAATGAGAACAAAATAAAAGAAGAGAATATGGATTATATTCAGGAAAAATTTGAAACTTTATATTTTTTGGAAAACGATAATAAAAATCTTATTCCTTCAAG
>NW_018253396.1:0-440 GCF_001263595.1 Phalaenopsis equestris
GCGTGCTAGAGAAATTAGTGAAGATAGCGACAAACAAGAGTGTGTGATAGTAGGAAAGAAAGAAGAAAAGTTAAAGATAAAGTGACAAAAGGGAGATGGAATGTGAGGGGTGAAAGAGGGATATAAGGGGAAAGATATTAAGTGCGGGAGAGAAAGAGAGGAAGAGAGAAAGGAAGGGAGGGAGAGAAGAAGGGAGAGGAAGAGAGAGAGAGAAAAGAGGGTAAAAGTGGTAGAGGGAGGAAGAGAGAATGGATGGGATTGGGAGAGGGAGAGGGAGGAAGAGAGAGTGGGTGGGAGAGAGAGTGTGTTAGAGAGGGTGAAGGAGAGTGAGAGAGAGAATAAAAGAAGAAGAGAATGTGAAGGAGAGTGAGAGAGAGAATAAAGAAAGAAGAGACAAAAGAGAAGAGAGAAGAGAGAGAGAGGTATTATGGGAGGGAAAG
>NW_018253396.1:4615-7433 GCF_001263595.1 Phalaenopsis equestris
ACTCTTGCTCTTTCTTCGCTCACTCTCTCTTCTCTCTTATTTCTCTCTCATTCTCTCTCTTGTTGTTGATCCTACTCTCTCTTTAATCTTTCTCACCTCCTCTAACTCTCTCTATTTCTAGTTCTCTTGCTCTCTTTTTATCACTCTTACTTTACTCTATCATTGCTTACTCTTTCTCTTACTTTATCGCTCACTCTCTTTTCCTCACCTTTCACTCTATCTTTGTATTACTTTCTTCTCTACCTCCCCCTTATCTCTCTCTCTCTCACTATTTATCACCTCCCTCTCTCTCTCACTCTCTCTTCCCTCACTCTGTCCTTTATCTCTATTTCTCAACCATTCTATCTTTCTTGCCCCTCTCTCACTCCATATAAAGAATATGAATATTGAGAGAGTGTGTGGGATATTGAGAGAGTGTGTGGGATGGAGAGGGGTTGAGATGGAGAATAATGAGAGAGGGTGTGATGGAGAGAGATAGAGAATGGAGAGAGAGGAAAGAGTGAGTAAGAAAGAGTGAGTAAAGGGAGAATTAGCTAGATTTTTATAGACAGAGAAAGGTTGAGTAAAAAGAGAGTGGCTGTGGAGGGAGAGAGAGAGAGTGAGAAAGAGAAAGAGAGAGAGTGTAAGAGTGGGGTACAAGAGACAGATAAAGAGGGAGAGTGAGAACGAGCATAAAAAGAGAGAGTGTGTGAGGTTGAGAAAAAACAACAAGGGTATGACAGTTTGAGAGAGGTGGAGAGAGTTAAGGATGGGAAGAGTGATGAGTGAGTGAGAGGGATAGAGAAGAGAGAGCGTGAAACAGAGAGATAGAGAGAGTGAGAGGTAAGAGAGGGAGGAGAGAGAATGTGTCTGACTTGAATAAGGTGAGACATAATTAGATTGATGTAGACTAAGAGAGGGTGAAAGAAAAAGGAGAGCGTGGGACTAAAGAAAAAAGGAGGGTGAGTCTATTAGAAGATTGAGAGAGAAAAATATGAAGAGGCAAAGAAAGAGAGAGAGTGAGAGAGAGCAGGAAAAAGAGGGAGTAATAAGGAGGGAGTGTGAGAAAGACGGGGAGAGTGGGAAAGAGCTGGAGAGAGAAAAGAGAGAAAATGGAGATTGAGCTAGAAATGGTGGAAGAAATAGTGAGAAAGATGAGACAGAGAAAGATGGAGAGAGCTAGAGAGGTGAGAAAGAAATAGTGAGAGGGAAGAGAGAGGGAGTGAGAGGGAGTTAGAGATAAAGGGATAGTGTAAAGGCAAGAGAGAGAGAGAGATTAAGAGGAGGGAGAGAAAAAGAAGAATAGTGAGAGGGTAGAAAGAAAAGGGAGTGAGAGGGAGTAATAGAGATGGGGAGAGAGTTAGAATAGAGAGAAGAGAGGGAGATCAAGCTTGATAGAGAGAGGAATTAATGGAAGAGAAAGTCAAAACAATTAAGAGGGAAAGAGAGCGAGGGAAAGAGAGTGAGAGGAGCAAGAGATAATGATATAGAAGTGAGGCGAGAGAATGGTATTATTATTAAGAAAGGGAGACATAGGAAGGCTGAGGGAGAGTGAGAATAATAAAAATATGAGAGAGGAAAGATAGCGAGAGAAGAGAGAGTAAGAGGGAGTGAGATAGGGAGGGCGAGGAAGAGCACTGGAGACAAAATGATGAAGGGAGAGATAGTAAGAGGAAAAAGAAGGATATAGAGAGAAAGAGAGATGAAGAGTGGGAGAAAAAAGTTGAGAGAGGAGAGAACGACATAGGAGGGTGAGAAAGAGCGAGAGTAATGAAGAGAGAGAACAAACGAGCATTGGAGGGATAGAGAAAAGAGAGAGAGACAGAGTGAGAGAGGGGTAGAAAGAGTGGGGTAGATAGGAAAGGGGAGGGATAAAAGGAGAGAGAGAGAGGGTGGGAAGGATGGGAAGAGAGAAGAAAAATGAAAAAGTGACAGAAGAAATATTAAAGGAGGGAATAGAAATATTAGAGAGTGCGAGCAAGCAAGAGAGTGAGTGATAGATAATAAGAGAGGGAGCCTAACAGAGAGGAAGATAGAGGGAGAGCAAGAGAGAGATAAAGGGAGATAGAGATTGCAATAGAGAGTGAGAGAAAGAACCTAAGAGAGGTAGGAGCGATAAAAATAGAGGGGAGAGAAGGAGTGACAGAAAGAGAGAGTGAAGGAAGAAGGGCAAAAGAGAATGAGGGAGATTAAGAAGGAGAGCGAGGGAGAACGATGATAAGAGATAGAGTAAAAAAGAAGGAAGGGAGGGAAGGAGAGTGGGAGAAAGAGAAAGCAACAAATAGGAAGATATAGGGAGAGTCTTAGAGAGGGAGATAGAGATAGAGATGAAGAGGGAGAGAGGAGGCCTACCAATGTATAGAGATAAACTAGGAGTGAGAATGGGAGTGCCAAAGAAAGAGAGTGCATTAGAAAGGTGAAAAGATTAAGAGAGAGTGTAAATGATGTAGAGCAATCGAAAAATATTAAAGGAGGGAATAGAGATATTGTGAGAGAGAGAGAGAAAAGGAGGGAAGAAGGGAAGGAGCGATGGGTAGAAATAGAAAAAGTACGAGCTAGAGGGAAGGACAGTATAAGAGAGAGAGAGGAAATGGGGGAATGGATGGAGAGTAGACAAAGAAGGAGGGTAGGGTGATAGAGACGTTGATAGTGCAAGAGATATAAGAAAAGAAATAGTGAGCACAAGAAAGAAAGAGAGAAATGAGACAAGAGAGATAGAGGAAGAATAAAAGATAGGGTGAGAGAGGGAGAGAGTGAGATGGAGAACGTGAGAGAAAGAAAAATGATAGAAAGATTAGAGAGGGAGGAGATTGAGGGAGAGAGAGTGTGATATAAATAT
>NW_018253396.1:7598-9131 GCF_001263595.1 Phalaenopsis equestris
AGAGAGTTATAGGGCAAGAGAGTGAGCGAGAGGGTGGGAGGGACAAAGAGGGATGTTAATAAAGAAAGAGTGACATATAAAGAGAGAGGAAGTGAGGGAGAAGGAGAGAGGGATAAAAGGAGAGAGAGAGAGGAAGTAGATAGATAAGAGTTTGAGTGAGAGAGAGTGAGAGAAGAGAGGGGAGCAAGAGATAGAAAGAGCGGGAGAGAAAAAAGAAGCAAAAGTGATTTAGAGAGAGGATGAGATAGTGAATGAGATGGAGAGAGAGTGATGGTGAGGGAGTGAAGAGAATAGAGATTTAGAGAAGCGAGAAATTTAGAAAGAGAGAAAGGGAGAGGGAGAGAGAGTGTGGAGGGAAAGACAAAGTGATAGAGGATGAGAGGAGGGTGTAGAGAGAAAAAAAAGATCAAGAGAGAAAACAAGAGGGAGAAGATAGAGTATAATAGAGAAAGCAAATGAGAGCCAAAATAAAGAAGAGAGAACAAGAAAGATAGAGAAAGAATGAGAGGGAGAGAGGGAGAGAGTGGAGGGTATAGAGAATGGGAAAGAGAAAGTGTGAAAGAGGATGACAAAGAGAGGGAGAAAGAAAGAAGATATATATATATAAGGGGAGATATAAGGACAAAAATATATACAATGGAACTTAAGAAGAGATGGAGATGGAGATGGAGGAAGGGTGTGAGAGGGAGAGAGGGAGTGAGCAAAAAAGTGGGAGAGAGAAAGAGAGAGAATGAGGGTAAGAGAAAAGAGTGGGAGAGAGCAAAAGAGAAGAATGAAAGAGATGAAGGAACGTAGAGAAGATAGTATGAGAAAGGTGAGAGAAAAGTGAGAGAAAGAGAGAGAGGGATAGAGGGCAAGAGAGTGAGTGAGAGGGTGGGAGGGACAAAGAGGGACGTTAATAAAAAAAGAGTGACATTAAAAGGGAGAGGAAGTGAGGGAGAAGGAGAGAGGGATAAAAGGAGAGAGAGAGAGAGGAAGTAGATAGATATGAGTTTGAGTGAGAGAGAGTGAAAGAAGAGAGGGGAGCAAGAGATAGAAAGAGCGGGAGAGAAAAAAGAAGCAAAAGTGATTTAGAGAGAGGATGAGATAGTGAATGAGATGGAGGGAGAGTGATGGTGAGGGAGTGAAGATAATAGAGATTGAGAGAAGTGAGAAATTTAGAAAGAGAGAAAGGGAGAGGGAGAGAGAGTGTGGGAGGAAAAGACAAAGGGATAGAGGATGAGAGGAGGGTGTAGAGGGAAAAAGAAGATCAAGAGAGAAAACAAGAGGGAGAAGAGAAAGTATAATAGAGTAAGAAAATTAGAGCCAAAATAAAAAAGAGAGAACGAGAAAGATAGAGAAAGAATGAGAGGGAGAGAGGGAGAGAGTGGAGGGTAGAGAGAACGGGAAAGAGAAAGTGTGAAAGAGGATGACACAGAGACACCATCATAGGATAAAGAAAGAAGATATATATATGTATATATATATATATATATATAAGGGGAGATATAAGGAGAGAAATATATATAATGGAAGGGGAATAGAGGGAGAGCG
>NW_018253396.1:9507-9914 GCF_001263595.1 Phalaenopsis equestris
AAGGAGTGTTGAGAGAGAAAAGACTAATAGAGGGATTGATGAGAGAGAGATCAAGGGAGAGAGGGAGAGAGAGTGAGTGTAAAAGCGAGATAAAAAGATAGTTAAGTAACGAGATGGAGAGAGTGAGACCACAAGAGCCGAGGTTGAGATTGGCAGTGAGAGATTGAGGGAGAGCAATATAGAGGAATAAGGGATAGATGAGAAGGGTTGAAAAAGAATGACCTAAGAATGGTGAGAGAGACCAAACAAAGAGAGGGAGGGTCAGGAAGTGAGAAAGAGATTCTGGGAGAGAGAGAAAGCTTGAGAGGGAGAGTGAGAGAGATAAAGAGAGGGAGGGTAGACAAAGCGAGGAAGAGAATTAAGGAGAGAAGTATAGAGAGGGAGGGAGAGAGGGAGGGAGGGAGTGG
>NW_018253396.1:11772-12958 GCF_001263595.1 Phalaenopsis equestris
TCCTATCCTTTTGATTTTATCTCTCTCACTCTCACACATTCCCTCACTCCCACTCTCTATCCTTTCCTCTCTCGATAGCCTTCTTCAATCCATCTCTCTCCCATATATTTATCCCTAACTTTTTCTAGCGCTCTTCCTTTCTCTGGCTCTTCTCTCTCTACTCTCTCTCTCTGTATTATATTTCTTCTCTCTCTCACAATCTTGCTTTCTCCATATTTATCTCTATTATCACACTCTCCTCCCACTCTCTCCTGCGATCTTACACTGACTCACTATCTCACTTTCTCTCTCCCACTTTAGCTTTTACTCTCTAAGTCTTTCTCACCAACTCTCTACCTATCTCATAGTCTCTCTATCTCTTTCTTATCTCTCATTGTCCCTCCTCTCTCCCCCACTATTCCACCTCTCTCTATCACTTTCTCCCTATGCCCTCTATCCTTCTCTTTATGTATTTCTCTCATCTTTTTTCTATCTCCCTTCTTTTCTTGCTCCCTCCCATGCTCTCTCTCTCTCTCCTTTGTTATATTATTTCATTATCAACCTCCCTCTCCGCCTCCTCCCTCTTTCTTTATTCTCCCTCAACTCTTCTCCCCTTTCTTCATTCTTCTCTCTTCTACTTCTCTCCCCCTCACTCTCTCTTTTTCTCTAACCCTCTCTATATTTTAAGCTCTCGCATTCCTATCCTTTTCTTTTCCACTCTTCTCACTTTCTCTATCCCTTTTCCCTTTACCCCTCCCTCTCTCTTTCTTTCTTTGCCTTCCTTCCCTCCTTCTGTCCTTTTATCAACCTCACTCCATCTCTCTTCTCCCAAATCCTCTTTCTCTAAATCTCTCTCTACCTTCCTCCCTTGATTTCTTTATCTATCACTCCCTTTTTCTCTCTCACTTTATCTCTCTACCTCTGTTAGGTCCTCTTTCTCCCTCAAATCATTACCTCAATCTCCTATATTTCCCTCTCTTTTGTTGTCCTTTTATCTCTTTCTTGCACTCTGTTTCAATTTTCTTCTTTCCCTCACGTTCTCTATTGACCTTTCTCTCTTCTCCCTTCCTCTTTTTCTCTTGCTCTCCATCATATTTTCTTTTTATCACCCTCTCTCTACCTCTCTCAATCCCTCTCTCTCCCTTCCTTTCTCTCTCTTCCTCATTTTCTACCCTCCATCTATCTTCCACTCTATCTTCTCTCTCAC
>NW_018253396.1:13958-14677 GCF_001263595.1 Phalaenopsis equestris
GATTTCTCTATACATCTTTCCCACCCTTTCTCTCTCTCTCTCTCCACCTCCATCCCTCTTGTTCCCTCATCCTCTCATACTCTCTCTTAATCCTCACTCCCTCATCCTCTCTCTCCCCTTTCCTGCTATGCTCTCTCACTCTCTCTTGCTCTCTACCTTCCCTCCCTCTCTCTTTCACACTCACTCACTTTCCCTCTATCACGAACACTCCTTGCCTCCCTCGCTTATTTATTTTTTCTCTTTCTCTCTCTTGAACCCTCTACCTTTCTCTTTCCGTACCGCTCTTTCTTTCTCTTCACTTACTTTATTTCCTAGCTATAATGTTCTTTTTGTATATCTCCCTTTATTGCTCCCTATCTCTTCAAATTAACTTTCACTCTTACTCCTGCACTTGCCTGCTCTCTCTTTGTCACTTTATTTTAAATTTCCTTATCTCTCACTCTCTCGTACTCTCTTTCATTGCTCTCTCCTATTTCTCTTTCTCCTTTCACTCTTTTGATCCATCAATCAAGCACTCTCTCTTTCTCTCTCTCTCTTCAGTTTTCTTCTCGTTGCACCATCTCTCTACTCTCTCTTCCATCACTCTCACTTCTTTCTCTCATTTTCTCTCTCCATCTCCAATTCCCTTGCTCTCTCTCTCTTCATTCAACTCATTCTTACCCCCACCTCTCTCTCTCCATCTCACTCACCTTTTCCCCATTTCTCTCTATCCCTCACAC
>NW_018253397.1:0-5567 GCF_001263595.1 Phalaenopsis equestris
AACATTGGTTGCCCAAAACGGCCATAAGTTTGAGAAACCAATACCAGATGCATGACAATCTTGATAAGAGAATTTCATACTTTTTAGTTATATATTCTACTTCCTCTGCTACTCTTATTGAGGGAGGCACAACATGTAAGATATGAGAAGTTTTTGTGCCCCTTTTGAAAGATTATATTGAGTATTAAAATTTGTTCAATAATGCACCCACCGACAGATGATTGGACTGGATGGATGAACCACTGCGTCAGAAATAACTTTAGGAGCTATGTGGGAAAGAACTTCATACAATGGTATCCAAGTCCTACAAAAGAAAAAGATGCCTCTCTTGAGTAGTTGCTATTGAGAGTTGCTCAACCAACCATAGATTGCGTCCCAAAGTTGATTCCTCTTTACATCATTTTTTATTAGATACACCTAGATGAGTGAGAGTGGAAGAAGCCAATTATAAATTGAATGACTCGAGGTGTTATTCTTGGGGATACTCATTCACGTGCAGTTCTAGTTCCAGTTCTGGTCATGCCAAAAGAGTACTTATTCCTATTATATCATGATATGTTTTGGAATGACAACTCCTACAGGATTGACTTACCGGGCGGTTACAATAGCTCCACCACCTTTAATGTATTCGACTAAACACCATAATTCAAGGAGACAGAAGTTTCGATGGTTGAGCCCTATGACTTGTTGTTTAAACTAAAGAAATGTTTGCTGTTGTAAACTCGTTTGCTCTCTTGAAGATGCCTTCTACAGGTCCTCGTCCTACCACCCACGGATTTAGCTTCAAGCACGGAGTTAGCTTCAAGCTCCTTGTTGAAGTAGCAGTCCTAAAGTCTAAAGTTTAAAAGAATTTATCGTGTATATTCACAATATTTTGGTATTGTTGTAGTTGTTTTTCAAGTGTTCTGGGGGGTTAAAGTTGATTAGAGCGATGCTGGTTAGGATCCCACGGTTCTCTCGTTCCGGTACCACTATTTTCTTTTGAATTTACTTATTATAAACGAGTTGTTAAGCTCATTTAAACTGAGGAGATCTCATTAACAACTGTGGGTCACCTCATCCGGGTCTCCCGTCAATTCATGATGACGTATTATGAAGTTTTTGTTTTATTGTTGTATTTTGAAAATGTTGTTTAATTTTGGAAATAATTTTATAATTTTCAGTTTTTAAAATTTTTGGAAGCAAGGTAAATAAATGCAGGTAAAAAAGATGCTGTAAAGTAAAGAAATAAAATTGCAGCTCTAAAATATAAATGCGTACCTGTCATCTTCTCGCTATTTTGGCTGCATGGTTAGCATTATAAAACAAAATTTATTTACAGGAATTAAATAAATTACAGAGAAGTAAACAGAAGCATTCGATACAGAAAAGTTGGAAACTAAGTTGTAGCAAAACCCTAGTAAAAAGAAAACCCGTATTCTCATATGGAAGACCAAAACTGGGTTTGGGCGCAAGACATGGGTCAGAGCTGGACTGTGTGCTTCCCGATATTAAGTAACTGCTACGAACCCAATCATCTATAGAGGGCAGTCATAACCTCAATCCAATTGATTAACCATGAACCTTTACAAATTTTTATTTGAATTTAATTTTCTTTAATACACAATTTTACCATGCAAAAGAAACTTTTGTTTAAAATATTTTGTAGAGAGGTGCAGTCAACAGGTAAATCAATCTTGTCGAGTTAGGGCTACAGATAACCTAAGAGTATCGGGGGCAATCATCTTCTCAAGATCCCTTATTTCAACACATATTAGCATTATCGTCAATGCCCTACCCACCTAGACCTCAAACTTATACAAGTTCGATGATTCATATGTGGCAAAAACAAATATCGCCAATTACTCACAAGAATTTAAATACCTTAGAAAAGACTTAAATCCTTGAGCATTGGGCCATTAATGTAAGAAAAGTAGTTTGGAGTATTTTTATTGATTTGTATGAATTTTTGGGCCCCGAACCATAACTTGGTGGGTCCTTAGGGTTCGTCTTATTTGCAATTATCGTTTGTGTTTTCAGGATGATTTTCTTAAAGAAATCATGACAAACCCAAATTTCCTTTAAAATATCCGGAATCTCCCAACGATGTCCAGAGAATTACTCTAAACAAACATGGAATCTTCTAGATCATTTTAAGTTCATTTTGGTCTTGCTAGACTTTTAATTAAACCATCCAAACTGAATTAATATCTTTTAAGTTATGCTCAGTATATCCTAATTAACCCATAAGTAAGCTAGCATCTATTTTGTTCAGTGCTTGAATGAGTGATCGTCCCAAGAGTAAGTTTAATTATTTAAGAGAATTTTATTACTCTTAATTGAACTTGAGCCTATAGTGTTTATGAAAAATTATGTTCTTTCTTTTCTAAACCCTTTAAATAGTTTCAGACCGATCCTAATTCATTACCAAGCTCTTAGATCATTAACGATAGATTTGTAATTTAAGTGATATTAATCCTTATTAAACGGTTGTATCATGCTTAAACATTAATCAGGGGCTTCAAATTAGTTAATTATTGTCTTCCTATCTCAAGCCCCTCACTTGAGAATCTTCCATAATCATCTTCCAACCCTCAACAATTGGAGAAATTACACTTTTTTTATAGAAAATATCATGAGTTGATTTTTTTTTAAATTCTATAATCTTTTAGTTTGACCTAAAATTTTATTGGGATTCAAAATTTCATAATTATCATATTACCCTTAGGGTTTTAACTTCATAATTCTTTTAATTCAATTCAAATGCCTTTAAAAATTTTACTGAATTGCTATTCATGGTTTAATTAAAATATTAGATAAGAGTTTGTATTTTTTTTTCTTCTGATTTTTATTTTATTATTTTAGTTAAAAAATAAGAATTTTCAATGTTAATCCATTTAATTAACTAAAGCAAATATTTTTAGTTCATATTATTCTCTTCTATTTACTGAGCACAGGGGTATATTTATTTATTTTTTAGCATATTTTCTACACAAAGTTATGAATTTTTGAAGTTTCTGTAATGATTTAAATCAGAAATACCCTTTAATGTCCTTATCAACGTCGGCGCCACGTCGATCTCATCTTCTCCAAAGCCTATGCTGTTTTGCATTTAACAAGTCTAAGTTTTTGGACTTGTTCGAACGACATACGAGAAGACCGTCAAAGTTTAGATATCAGACATGTAAATCCATAAAAAATGTAGTGATCATGTAAATAGAGGAGAAATAAATATTTTTCATGTGCATACCTAGGACTTGAGTGTTGGCATGCGAATACATAAGGTTTAAATAGCTAGCATGAAAAGGTGTAAAATTTGAGTAGCTAACATTTGCATCCATGAGACTAAAACATTTAGGCATATAAGGAAATGAGACTTGAATAGTAAACATGTAAATACAAGAGTAGAGTGATGTAAATAAGTACAAGCAATGTGACGATTATGTAAGAATTAAGTGATAGTCATGTGAATAAACAAGAATTAAGTGACATGCATGTAAACAGCGAAGTTTGGATTTTAACATGTAAATATGTAGGATTTGCATGGTATGTATGAAAAAACATAAAAAAAATGCAAACATAAAAAAAATGCAACATACATATAAATATCAACGTTTGGTTTTATTTCATTTTTTTTTTTAATATATAAGGATAAGGTAGCATGCATGTGGCTAATGGCTTACATTCTCTTTTAGCAAATATTTAGGTGTTAGATTTGTAAACCCGCAAAAATTGGGTAGTATGCATGTAAATTCCTTTTTTTTTGAAGTCTTATAAATATAAATATATGAGAACAGAGTGGCATACATGAAATTATTTAAATCTCTCTCTCTCTCTCTCTCTTAAAATGTGCAAGGCATGCAAATACTTAGGAAGAAGGTGGTGAAAGTAAAATGTGTAAGGCATGCAAATACTTAGGAAGAAGGTGGTGAAAGTGTAAATATATGAGAAAGGGTGGTAAGCACTTAAAATAAATAAACTTTGCTTGACATGTGTATGTAAATAAAAGGATAGGTGGTAGATGTGTAAATTCATAAGAATAATGTGGCATGTATGTAAATATATGAAAGAAAAAAAGGAGAGAGAGAGAGAGAGAAACTCACTTGCTTTGGAGGCGGTGTTCACGGGTAGGAAAAAATAGTATAGGAGAGAGTTTTCCCTTGGAATCCCATGACAAGGAGGAGAAGTGAGGGGTAGGGAACAGTTCTCACGGTTAGAGGAGGAAGAGCTTAGGTTGGAGTGAAATATGTCCTACGCGTGGAGTGGAGAAGTGAAGGAGGGAGAGTTTTCCTTGGAATCCCACGACAAGGACGAGGATAGGAGAGCAACGGGTAGGAGCAAGAGAAAGAAGAAAAATATGGGGAGAGTTGAAGCTCACTGTGGGGAGTTGGGTTTTTGTTTTTAGAATATGGGTGAGTTGACTATTATATAGGAGGAGAGAGAGAGAGAGGAGTGGGAGAGAGAGAGAGGTATGATCCGAAAACAAAAATTATTTTTAATTTCCCATGCGTGAGATGAGATATGGGAGAGTGAGAAGCATGCAAATTTCTTTATTTCCCTGGAGCAGACATGGGAATAGGATAGATATGTTTATTTTTATTATTATTATGATTATTATTTTATATCTACATGCGATAGTGAGGGAGATAGGGGGGAGAGAGAAGAGAGAGAGAGAGGGAGGGAGGGAGGCATGGGAAGGAGAGAGAGAGGGAGGCATGCGTATAATATCAGATTGGATACTTTAATAAGATTTATTTTATTTTGTTTATATATAATGATAATAATAAAATTATTATTATTATTATTATCTTCCCCGCATTTTTCGCCTGGACATGGCCTCGTGGTGAAATGAATGTTCCCCTGAGGTACAATCGACGTTCCGAGCGCGATTGCGCCAATGAATGTTCCCCTGAGGTAAAATCGACGTTCCGAGCGTGATTGTGCAATCCGTTTCATCATGCAAGGTCGTTTCAGATCACTTTTTCAGTAATTGGGCCCAAAAATAATAATTCACGCATTTTTAGCTCGTCCTCGAAGCCGTGGCGAAACAAATTTTCTCTTTAGGTGAAATCAACATTCCGGATGCACTCGCATGATCCGTCTCGTCGTTCGGGGTCACCTGGGCAACCTTGTCGACGATCGGGTCAAAAATGCGTCAAATTTAATTTTTGCCAAAATTTTGGTTCGCGATCGGCCGTTTCAAAATTTTATTTAAGCCTCGATTAATTATGCAACATAAAAAGGCTTAGGTGACGTGAATTGCAATAATTAACGTGTCGATCGTCCGAATCATGATATTCGTGCGCGAATGTACGAAAGCCGTAATGGGTGTTCCTGAGGCTTCTAAATCCTATGGGAGCTCATCCTCGAATCTTCACAAGTTGGTCCTAACATTCCAAATGCTGGAGGTTTATGACCAGTCACGTAGGGTTTCGAAGAGAGCTAGGAGGTGATTTGAATTTTTATATAGGCGGGTTCCATCTCTAGTCTTCTAGGATAGTCAAAGGGAAAGTCCTATGGCTAGATCCTAAGCGCTAAAAGGAAAGAAAGACTTCACCAAAAATGAGGTCAGCAATTTCGACCACCAA
>NW_018253398.1:0-278 GCF_001263595.1 Phalaenopsis equestris
CTGATCTGACGGACTGAAGATTCTGATGTGTAGTCCATCTAGAAGCGTTCTGGATTTATTTTATCATTTTTCTTGGAGGATTTGCTCCATGTTGTATCCCATCCATCTTTGGTAGACGAGGAAAATTCTTCTGATGATTCCTGTATATAATCCAGGACTTTCTTGAGCTTGTTCCAAGTTGAACTCCATCCGTCCTTTTTAGTGTAGGGATCAAGTTGGGAGATTGGCTCAGCCAAAATCACATTTATCGAACCTTTTTTAGGTTCTTTTAAATATTC
>NW_018253399.1:0-2025 GCF_001263595.1 Phalaenopsis equestris
TCAGAAGACTGGAAATAGATTTAAAGCAAATGGATGCAGATTAAATTCGTATTTTGAGGGTAAAAGACCAAATTTTAAAGAGGTTTTAATGATTAGTCAACCTAAATAAACCTGAATAGGTCGGGCTGATTTAAAGCAAATGGACATAGATTAAAATCGTATTTTGAGGGTAAAAGACCAAATTTTAAAGAGGTTCTAATGATCAGTCAACCTGAATAAACCTGAATAGGTCGGGCTCTGAATAGATCGGGCTGACGACGTTAAACCAAGCACTTAATGGGAGGCAACCCATAATTATCTTTATTTTTATTACGATTATATTAATTTTTATTTGAAATTATCATTAGTTTGTGGTACTATTGAGCTCTGCTACTCTTATTTACCCTTAAATCATCATAAAAATTGGATCCATAGAGAAAAATTGGAACGATTCAGACCAGAGCGAAACTGTGCAATTTTTGCCTTGGGCGCCGACGGCGGGTTTTTCCCGAGAGTCCAAGCAAATAAATACTAAAGGCTTGCCGACGGTTCCCTCGTCATCCCCCCGCCACCGCCGATGGTGAGACTGGCAGGATGGCGGTTTCTAGAGTTTGAATGGCAGTTTTTGGGTGGGAGTTACCCCTTTTAAACTCCCAAATTCAATTCCTAAGTTCATATTTTCCCCAAAAATGAAGTGAAACTCCACCAAATTCATTCCTATGGCATCTATTTCCCCTGAAAATCCTAAAATGCAGTGTTTAACCAGAGTAAGTTCATCAGTGTTGCAGCGCAGTGAATCTTCAACAAGGTACTGATAAAGAAAAGATTAATCATGGAATGAGGATTTGTAAATCGAGGATTGAATAACCCCTCGACAATAATTAAAGAGATGATAGTACGGCAAATATGGGAAGTACTGTGCTATACTACCGCCACCGTGGTTGTTCCTGTGGTGAAAGAAGTTTATGCAAATTTGCATGGAATCAACCAGGGAGTCGTCTATGTGCGAGGTAGATGGATAAATTTTACTCCTACACGGATCAATGAATTATATATGATTGAGAACGTTCCTTTTCTTCCATTATTCCAACTTCATCTCGACAAGAAACCAGACAGATGAATGAGATTTACTAATATTTAACGAAAGAAACTGAAGACTGGGAAATGAGAGAAAACGAATATGTTTATTTTTCTGCAACACTATTAAATCTCGTTTTGAAACGCTGACACTTCTTCATTTCTGGAAAACTTTTACCGACAATGAAGATTGGTAAAGTTTCTAAAGAAAGTGTTTTTCTGAATTACTACATCCAAATGGGACTGTCGATCGATATTGAATCAATAATTGTGAAGTTTGTTTTGGGCCTAATCATTCATGGATCAACTTATGGGTTTGGACACCCTTTTACATTTTTATTACTTTGTAGTCAATTCCAAGTATCCTAAGAAAATTTGGAAAAGGTACTTCTACATTGGAAGCCTTTGGACCCAACTGAGAGATTCCCAGCTTATAAAGATGAAAATGATATGACTATTATGATGGATCAATCATCTCAGATTTCATTACCTATCCAACCTTTAGTTTCGGACAAGACTCTGGTGATCCTGTGCAGAATCAAGAAATTAGAGGAGGTACAAAATGTCATGAATGCAGTTAATAATATCTCTGATTTCTTCGATCATCTAGACTGGAGGATGAAAGAACATTTTTCTCACTCTGGACATATAGAAGATAGTTTGATACGGCTGATGAGGAGGATGAAATTGATAGAAGAGGATTCTACTGAAGAATTTCCATACGGACCCTTCTATAACCTCTTCTTACATGTGCAATCAATGGGTGATCTCAGAGGAGAATCTAGTGCTGAATCTGAAGAATAGTAGATTTATATTGCTAGATGTCTGTCTATGTATGTAATTTGATTTGAACTTTGCATTTGCTTTGCTTTAGAATTAATTTTTTAGATCTCTATATAGTTGAAACTAAGCATATGATGTTTTGTTTTTAGCGTTTTAAGTGTTGGTTTTAAGTGTTGTGGCTTGGAT
>NW_018253399.1:2108-2871 GCF_001263595.1 Phalaenopsis equestris
CCTTGGAATTTATATATAATTGTGATGTTTTGTGTTGTGAATGTTTATTTGTGTTAGTACATCATTTAATCACTTAAAATTATGTCTATAATGATTGAATGGATGTCGTTGAGGCTTGAAAATTGTTCAAAATCACAAAAATCCAGAAATTGAACCAATTCAATAGAGCTCGCCGACAGCGCCCTCGACGCCGCTGACGGTGGACTTTTCCCAAGACTTAGGATATTAAACTTAGAATATTAATCCAATAGAGCTCGCTGACGGCGCCAAAGACCCCGCTGACGGTGAGATCCCAAAAAAACACCTTTAACTGCAATTTTTGACCAGTCAATCGCCCTACTCATCATCCCCTTCCTCTAAAAAATGAAATTTTCGACTTAGGGCTTGAGAAATCTTGGATTTAGGGGCGATTTCAAGACATTTAGACACCGAATTTGATCATATCTTGCTAATATCTTCACTCCAAACTAAAAATATTTGATTTTCACCATGAATTTCTTCTACATTGAGAAGATCCAAAAAAATTGAGAATGTGAAGAAAATATTGAGAAGAAATTCATGGAATTTAGTTTTGAACTCTTAGAATCACTCTTGGAAGCCATTATTTGCATGTTTGAAGTATATTTTGGAATTTTCTTATAATTTTGATTAGATTGAAATGGCTCCATGACAAAAGAGGCGACTTGAGTTTGACGAGTCTCGCTTCATCAATGCGAAGGCTCAATCGAGGTTTACTTCAGTATTTGAAGGAAAGAAATGTATA
>NW_018253399.1:6130-35390 GCF_001263595.1 Phalaenopsis equestris
TTTGAAGTTTAGTGCAAATAAATAGGGAAATAAAATTATCGAAATGGTGATTTGAATTGGTTGGGCCATAAAAATGTTAAAGAAGTTGTGATGATCTTTTCACTTTGATCTTAATTTACTTTCAATCTGGCCAATTGGTTTGTTAAAATATGGTGAGTTTTACAACTAAAGTGAAGATTACATCCAAGATTCACGGAGGTCAAAGTCCTTTGAAGTTTAGTGCAAATAAATAGGGAAATAAAATTATCGGGCGTAGAATTGGAGATTTTAGAGTGACAGACTAAAATTCCCAATTTGGTCTTATCATTTGGGTGCTGAAGTGTAGATGTTAGCCCTCAGAAGTGGGGAACATGGGAGCTCTGAAGTGAGTGTCGATATCCTCTTGGGTGCTGAAATGTAGATGTGAGAGCCGGTATCCTCCCTGCCTAGCCGCAGATTCAGTAAACAAGCGTAGGATTAGTCAATGTTCTTTATGTCTGGACCAAAGGATAAAGAATAGGTATGCTCCTATTTGGAACAATACAATTTGAACTGATTCACTTTATCCATTCACTATAATTTATTGACGAGGAAAAGGATGCTTTCTTATATCTTGAATATCACATTAAAAACCTTATTAGTATAATTAGTTATTTAAGAGTTATTAAAATTACATATTTATTTCAATTTCCTATTAGTGCAAGATAAGCAATTTAAATTCCATTGTTGCAATTAAGTATTGCTTTTCTAAAATCTTAGTTCATAGTTATAATATTACTCCTTATGGGATCAATATCTAAGAGTCTATTAGAGCCTGTGTTATTTGAGCGATACGTATACTTGCGTTGATAAGTGTGACTTTACAATTATTGAATATTTTATACATACATTTTTATCGAATCTATAACTGTTATTAAGTTTTTGGTGCAGTTGCTGAGGAATTAAACCTTTTAGCAGCAGTACTAAATACTTATATTTTTAAGCATATATAGAAGCATATATAAAGTCATTGTCAATTCCAAACACTAAAAAATCATCCATAAAAACCTCAATCCAAACACTGAAAAACCATCCATAAAAACCTCAATCCTATTTTCAATTAAGTCACAAAAAATAGCCATCATACACTTTAAAATGTAAGAGGTGCATTACATAAACCAAAGGACATTCTTCTAAAAGAAAATGTACCATAAGGACTGGTAAAAGTTTTTTCTCTTGATCCTCAAGAGCAATTTGTATTTGGTGATAACTAATATATCCATCAAGAAAATAAAGGTATTTATGCCCAACTAGTCTATCCAACATCTGATCTAGAAAGGGTAGTGGGAAATGATCTTTCCTTGTAGTGAGATTTATTTTTTTATAGTCAACGCATATTCGTCATCCTGTAACTTATCTTGTTATTATTAACTCATTATGTTCATTCAAATTCACAGTCACTCCTTTCTTAGGAACACAGTGAATTTGACTAACCCATGCACTATTTGAAATAGGATAGATAATTCCAGCATCTAACAACTCTAAAATTCTGTGTTTTGTCATATCTTTTCATAAATTCTGAGTATTCCTCTTTATCCTTCTCCCTACTTTGAGATTTGGTTTTGTGAAGAATTGATTTTTTCTCTTTAATATGAATTCTATGTATGCAATTGAAGGATTGGTTCCATTTATATCAGCAATTGTCCATCCAAAGGCTTTCTCATAAATCCTTAAAATTTTCAACAAACTCTTTTATTCTTTCGTAGTAAATTTTGAGGAAATTATAATAGGTAATGTAAATGAACCACCTAAAAAAGCATACTTCAAATGTTCAGGAAGTAACTTCAACTCGAGCTCTGGAGGTTACAAAAAGATGTATCTTTCTCTGTAGTGTCCAAAACTTTAAAACTTTCTCGAACATAATTTGAATCTTCCTTATATAAAACTTCATATTTATCCAATTCCTCTTTTGCCCATGTTCCAACTATTTAATCTCATATTCCTCTTCTTAATTTGTTTTCAAAGGACATTCACTTAAATATCTTATCACATCCATTCTATAAGATTCATCATCTTTACATTTTGCAGGGTACTTCATTGATTTAGAAATATTAAATGTAACTGTTTGATCATTGACACATATAGTTAATTCTACTTTTTGCACATTTATCATTGCTCTTCCAATGGCTAGGAAATGTCTCCCCAAAATGATAGGTATCTCTTTTTTCTTCCTCCATGTCTAGCACAATGAAATCAACACGAAAGATAAATTGATCTACTTTCACTAGGAAATCTTCTATAACTCCTTTAAGGTAAGTTATTGATTTATCTACTAATTACAGAGTTACAGTAGTAGGGGTTATTTCTACTAGTCCCAATATTTTAAATATTGATAATGGTATAAGGTTGCTGCTAGCTCCTAAATCACATAAAGCTTGCCCATAAAATCTTTCTCCTATTGCACATGGAATTGTAAAGCTACTAGGATCTTTAAGCTTTTCAGGAAGCTTTTTCTGAATTATAACACTACACTCCTCACTAAGTGCAATAATCTTATTATCTTCAAAATTTCTTTTTCTTTTAAGAATATCCTTCATAAAATTCGCATAGCTTGGCATTTGTTCTAAGACTGCAGCAAATAGAATATTAATTGTAAGCTTCTTCAAAATTTTTAGAAATTTTGAAAATTGCTCATCCAACCTTTCTTGTTGAAGCCTCTGAGGAAATGGTGGTGGTGGTCTTTCCAAATCAACTTTAAGTGGAGAGATAGGTCTTACTAAACCTTTTAGAGTGTCCTTTTTTGGTTCTTCAATCTTTTCTCTCTCTACTTAGTCTCTTTTTGAATTCTACCTTCCAATTCTCTTTTGCTTCTTAGTTGAACGGCTTTTACTTACTCTTTATCCTGATCTTTTGGATTTACTTCTGTATTACTACGACGTGTTCCTTGGGATCTATTACTTAATGAATTTTTTATTTGTCCAAGTTGATTCTCAATATTTCTAATTGTAGATTCTTGACTTTGTAACTGATTTCTCATTTTTAACACCACTACTTCTATAGACAACTTCTTCTCCTTAAATTGTGAACTACTGTTAAAACTTGGAGGATAAGTATGTCTATAATTACTATTCCCTTGGTTGTTCCTGTTTCCCAATGAGTTTACTTGATTGTTCCCTCATTGCTGATTATTACCACCCGTAGCGTTATTCCAATTAAAATTGGGATGGTTCTTCCAACCTGGGTTATAAAAATTTGAATAAGGGTTATTCTGCTTGTTATTTATGGCATTCAAAGTTTCTAATGATGCTTGAGAATCTACCATTTGGCCTAATGAATTCTCTTCAATCGTAGGTATTGTTTGAGAAAAAATTCATTTCAAGTTGGTCTAACTTCATTGAAATTACAACAACTTGATTTGCTAACATGGCAAAAGCATGAGTTTCATGAACGTTGGGAACTTTCTTAAGATTTACCCTCTAAGAAGGCCCTTGAAAATTATTGGTAGTCATCTCTTCTATTAAAGCATAAGTGTCATTAAATGGTTTTGACATCAATGAGCTACCAACAGCGACATCGATAATAGATCTAAGAGGTCCTGCTAAAATGTTTGATTTAATAACCAATCTGGTATAGCATGGTCTGGATAGTTTCTTAAGAGTTCTTTAAATTGTTCCCATGCTTCATAAATAGATTCCTCTTCAAGCTGACTAAAAGATGTAATATCATTTTTAAGCTTCACAGTCTTTGAAAGTGAAAAATATTTAGCAAGGAATTTCTGTGCTAAATCACTCCAAGTTCTGATAAATCCAGGTGATAATGAATGTAACCATATCTTAGCTTTATCCCTCAATAAAAAGGGAAATAATATAAGTGTTATAACATCATCTGATAAAGCATCATATTTAAATGTAGCACATAAATCTAGAAAATTGGCAAGAAGTAAATTTGCATCTTTAACTGGAGCTCCCCTAAACTGATTATTTGATACAATTTGGATAATAGCAGGTTTAAGCTCAAATGAATTTGATACAATAAGTTTTTGAATACTACAATGAAGTTCATCCACCGTAGGGTTTGCATAATCTCTTAAAGGTCTAAATTCTTCAACATTTTGATTATTTTGATTTTACATTTCTTGAAATTTTTTTAGTAATTTTTAAATTTTTAATTTTTCTAATTCAGAATCGTAAGACACAAGTCCTACGAAACCTGAACTACGCGTACATTACTATAAAACACAATAAAATAAAATAAAATAAAATAAAATGAAAATTAAAAACACACAAACAAGAACGTTATATAAAAATGACACTACAATATTCTTAAAATAAATCTAAAATTTAAATAGGACTTACTAAAAAATTTATTATCCAAAAACTTTCTTTTGAAAATTATTTTGCAAATTACTAATAATTTTCTCCTTCCTCGGTAATGATGCCAAAAACTTGATCCTGACTTTCTATATATAGAGATGTAAAATGTGATGTATGCGATTATATTTATAATATTTCAATATGGGATACTACACAAGTATACGTATCGATATCAAGTAATATAGAACTTTCTGATTACATCCTCAATATCGAACGCACGGGAAGGATTAGTTTTAGAAAACAAAATACTTAGCTATATATATTCTTACTCAAACATAAGATGTTATAATAGGAATAAAAGTTTGATTATTTTTATATTTTTTATAATTGAAAATAAAGTAAGCAACTAATGAACTTAACTAAAATACTTGCAAGATGAAGGCAATATAAATAAAATATTTTTCCTTATCATTAATGAGTGATAAACATAGAAATTTAGTTATGGAAGTATGTTAAATGTGTTGTGCCAAATAGGAGCAATAATATTCTTTATCCTTACTAGAGATGCTATAAAGAACATTGGTTAATCTATAGTTTAAATTGTCTTGAAGAACGGCTAGGCAAGGAGGATACTAGCTCTCATTCTAGAGTTCCCTCTTCTCCCTCTACTTGAGGGCTAACATCTCGTATCAAAACCTAAAACTATAAATCAAATTGGGGGCTCTAGCCTGTCACTCTAAAGTCCTATAATTCTACACCGTTGAAAATATATTTTCCTATTTATTTGCACTCAACCCCATGAACTAAATTCTCATTCATGAAATCCATATGTGATTCCAACCATTTGTTCTGATTGAGACAATACCATCTCGTATCTTACATGTTCTTACAACAGATTTTAACAACTTAATTGGTCAAATCAAAAAATAAATGAAGTGCAAGGTCTTGAATCATCACAACTTCTTCGAACATTAAAGTCTAATACTTCACAAAACATTCATTAAACATTTAATCACTTATCATTTTAAGAAAAAAGATAAAGAAAACTACTCAGAATCTACGGAGAAAACACAATTACACATGAGTTTAAAAGTAGAAATCATGCACGCAAACAAGAAATCTAAATTAAAAACCAAGTGTAGTCACAAAGATAAACACTTATCTCAAATTCACTCCATCAAATGTCTTGAAGTTTCTTTGAATTCTCTTCCTTCTCTCACAATACAAACTTAAACTCAAAATAAAAAAAAAGTGGTCGGCGATAAAATAATGGTGGCCAGTGGCGGTGGCGACAGATGTAAATTTTAGTGGTTAGTTGCTAGCCCCTTCCTTTGGAAAATCTAAGTTTTGCTTATAAAAATCCATGGGGTGCCTTGGTGTCTCTTCCAGAAGGTATCTGCATTCAATGAAGCTTCTAGAAGTTGTTTCCTCAAAAGCCAATTGAAAGAATTTTCATGTCCATTGGCTATTTCCCATGTTTTTCTCAAGGGTTGTTTCAAACGCCTCTTCAAAATTCTGTTCCAATCTAATATTTCTTCAAGTAACTAACTTTGGCGCTTAAGCGTGAAGTACATGGTGCTTAGGCACGGATGCTCTGTTGCTTAGAAACCCAAGTTTATTTTTGCACCTTTCTTCATGTTTTTTCTCCAAATTTGACCTTTTTCACTCATTTTAGCATTTTCCATCTATTTAATTGTACCTAAAAGAAAAACACACAAATATCTTTCATCAAAGCACAATATCTCAAAAATAATTATAAAAAATGTGTACAAAAATATTATATATTTTAGGTGTTTCACCATTCCAGAAGTGTCAACTCCATTAGTGAAAGAAATTCTAGCACGAGAATATCCTCAAAGAATAAGTGATAAAGTGGAATATAATGTATTAGCCCATCTTCGGAAGTTGCCAGCCAAACTAAGCATCTACGACATTCAAATCCTGTCAAAGGAGATGAGAGAAGCTGGTCAAGGCCTTACTTGATCCAAAGATTTGTTTAGCTCATTTGGCTAACAGCTCCTAAGATGAAGTTTGTTCATTGAAGGAACAGTTCAGTGTCACTTTCATTAATGATGATGTGTTGCTCGGTACAACCGACTATAACTAGCCACTCTATATTTCAGTTAACATCAATAGATTTACCCTTTCCAGGGTGTTGGTAGATCCAGGGGTGTCAATTAACATAATGAATCTACAAACGCTAACCTACTTGGACATCGACACTCATAACCTCTCAAAAGACAAAATGTTGTTAAGATGATTTAACAAACAATAGGAGAGCGGTCTCAGATCGATAAAACTAGCAATGAGGATTGGTGATCTAGTAATAACAGCAAAATTCCACATCATCAACTAAAAAACGTCATTCAATGCCTTACTTAGTCGACCCTGAATCCATGACTACAAGATGGTCCCATCATTTTGCACTAATGTATAATGTATTATGAAAGAGATCAAGAGCATTGCATCAAAAGAGATTTGCAGCCATTTTTAATTCATAAAATTGGTATTCACGAAGATGTAGCTTACTACGCTCCCCCAAAGAAAACCATTTTCTCCAGAGACGTCATGTCAGAAGAGATTAAAGATAGAAAAGTATTACAAAAATGGGACCAACCGACTCTGATTCAATGGTCTTCACCACCCCTTTGCAATAAGACGACAAAAAATCTTTTAACCCTCACATCCGAGATCAAGACTGGGGACGAGGGTGAGGAAGAGTTAACAAGAATATGTCAGTTGCCTTTTCATCATTAAAAAGATATATTTGATTTAATGTTATATATATTAATTTTTGAAAAGTAATATTTTAATTTTTGAAAATATGAGACCGAACCGATCTCATATAAATAATAGTTTAAATAAATGAGCATGACCGCAAAAGTGATACATCTACCCCATGGAATAGACATATTACTTACTAGTGTGGCCCGATTAAATAAAATAAAGAATTTATGACATTCATTTTTAGTCTCAGAAACCATGTATGTTGACCGACAAATTACCTTTTCTAATAAAAAAGATTAGATAAGGTTTATATTAAGTTGGGTTCTAAAGTTTACTATAAGGGCGAGCCTTTATAGTTAATTACATCTTAAATAACAGAGGTCACTTAAGAAAACTCTTGATTTAGATCAAAAAATATTTTCTTTAAAAATTTCAAAGGATAGGACTTTTCAAAAATCAGACCAAGGAGTGTCAAATAGGAAGGGCTCAAATTTGGAACATTATTTTGGAATCCAAAGGAAGAGAAACTAGAGGTTGTCATAGATCCTGAGGAGAACCTTGGTGATTTCCCAAACTATCCTATGATTTGGCTTCAATTTTGAGAAGAAAATTATCAGGTGTCATCCTGCCAGTTATTATTCAGGGCTTACATTTGTATGACACAATCATACAAATAGCTTGAAAGATAGGAGGATTTATGTCGTAACAAACAACAATGTTGGAATCCTAAAATAAGTTAGGGCTTAAATTGCACAACATGATTGTGCAAAGGCCTAAAGAAAAAGATGATTAGAGTGACACCAGCTAGAATCTCGTGGTTCCCTCATTCCAATATGACTATTTTCTTTTGAATTTACTTAGCTTAAACGAGTTGTTAAGCTCATTTAAATTGGGGAGATCTTGTTAGCAACTGTGAGTTACCTCATTCGAGGGACTCCCATAAATTCAAAAGGACGTGTTATGAAATTGCATTTCAAAGGATTTATAGTTAACTTTGAAAGAGTTTAATTTAATTTTGAAACTTGTTTAAATTTTTAGTTTTGAAAAGTTTTTATTTTATCAGGCAAGCATGCATGGTAAGTAGAAGCTGTAGTAAATTACAGTAAATAAAATGATAGAAAGTAAATAAAACTATAAAGTAAATAAAATACCTTTCATCTTCTCGCTACTCCCGCTGAAATGTTAGAACTTGCGACATAAATAAATAATTTTGCAGAGAAATTAAATAAATTGCAAGAACATAAAACACGAAGAACAGTTGAAGTTGTAGCTTCCAAACCCCAACTTGTTGGGTTTTTAAAGGTTTTAATTGATGATTTTCAGGAACAAAGAATAATAAGTTCAATTGTCCTTCAAAGTATCCAAAAAGTTATAAAAGTGTTTGGGGAACAATCCCTAACAACCTTTAGAACCCTTTGAAATGTTTCAAGTTCAATTGAACCTATTATGTTGTTCAATTGATCATCTCAAACTTTAAATTTAGTTTCAATGAATTAATACACTGTATGCTCAGTGAACCTTTATATTTTAACTATCTCAAGAGTGGGGTAATCAAACAGTCACTTAATGTTTTACCTAAAAATTATGTGAGTAAAGTTATGTGAGTGGGTACCCCGAGGGACAAACTCAAAGTCATTAAGGATTTTATATCCCAAATTAAAGTTGGGCTTGCACGGGCTCGTAGTGCTTTCAGAATGTTTATAATCAGACTAGCTCACTACTAAGCCCTTAAATCCAATCTTCAGGACAGATTTATATTAATCAAAATGTTAATTTAAGTAAGATCTATTCTCATTAAAGGGTCATGCTATCATCTAATCACCAATTATGGGCTTCAAATAAATGGATTATTATCTTCCTAGCTCAAGCCGACAACCCAATTAAATTGACTTCCAAGTCATAATAATTTATAAAATTATAATTTTACCCTTATCATGAAAAGGTGGCAAATTGGTTTCTACATTTTAACTCATTATGTCTCAAAAATCCAAGAGAGTTCATTATGATAAATATTACCTTTTATCCTTTAGTTAATTCTAAATTTTAATTAAGACATCAAAATCTAAAATTACCATTTTACCTTTAAGGCTCTCCACATTATAATTTATCAAATATAACTCAAATGACATTGAAATTTTTTATCGTACCCCATTCATGGCTCAATCAAAATATCAAAGGAGAAAATGTGACTTTTCCAATTTTACTTAATTTATATAATTATTTTAATTTAGAAAATAGGACTTTCAATATTAATTTATTTAACTAATCAAAGTAAATTTTTTGTTCATGAGAAAATTATTGGAGGTTCACCTAGGTCAGAGGACTACTTAGACAAAATTTCATAAATTTTCAAATTATATTTTAATTATTAAATATATTATTAATTTTTTTAATAATTAATTAAATTGAAAATATGTTTTAATTACAAAAATTACTTCTTATATTGTTCTTAAATTTCTCTAAGTCCAGAGAACTTAAAGAAACAAAATTTTAATTTTTGCAAATTTTATTTTATTTATTGTAATGATTTTAAAGGAAAATTAAGGAAAATACATTTTTGTAATTTAAAAATACATAACTAAATTAGGAAAATTAAGAAAAATATTTTAAAGGGCCCTAAGTGATCAGGGAATAATTAGAAATTATTTTGGGCATTTTCATATTTTTTAATTTTTTAGTAAATTTTTAATTATTTTCAATTCAATATATAACTAACAATTTTACTATTTATTTTAAAATAATTTTTATTTTTCCTAAGTGCCCTGATCACAAGGAACTCAGAAAATCACTTTTCATAATTTTTCTAATTATATTTAATTTATTATAATTATTTTAATACAAAATACCATTTTACTTAGAAAATAGACATTCGTGATCAAATTAGTTCAAATGGGTTTCAAATTTTCACAGTGAGTTAAAATGATTATTATTTATAGTGTGGAATCATTTTTGTTAATTTTTTAATGTTATTTTATTCATTTTAATTTTAGTGAGTTTTTTTTAAGGATTTAATTAACTGTAGCAATTTACATAAACATTCAAACTTGATTTATATATTTCCAAGTGTCCTTTAACCATTGGGAACCTACCAAAACAAGTCTCATTTTTTTTATTCTTATTTTAATTTATAATAAGCAAAAATAGGCAACTAGGCTTGAAATTTAGGGTTTTAAAGCTAGAGATGCTCTCTGTCTTTGGAAAAATCAAAGAACATCCCTATTAACATGAGGAATCAATCCTAAAATTTCAAGTCATGATGACTATTATTTGCTTAATTAAAATTAAAATAGTCCAGAGGGTATAAAATTAATTAAAAATTGGAGACACAGCGAATAATTTTTATTTTTATTCCGCGTTAATCTCCTCTGTTCACTAGGCAAGATGATATTTTTATTTTATTTTTATAATTTTTCTACACCAAGTTATGCATTTTCTAATTTTTAGAACTATTTAAATTGTTTAAATCCATATTTTTCTACTCATCCAACTCGACACTCCAAAATCACACGCATCACTTCACCATTTGACGCCGCCACCTGAGTCAGCTGTCACAGGTCTACTCTTTTCTTTCCATTCTTCCGTCCAGCATGATCTCAACAGTCCAAATGATACATGCGTGATCCAATGACTCTCTGTCATTGTCCCCAACTGACCTAGCACGAGAACTATTCAACTTAAAACCCTAAGATCTCACTCGACACTTAATGTAATCACACGGGGTTTGTTCCTACACCTTCATCTAGTCCACACGAACCTATATATACTTTCACATGCTCATGAAATTAAACTTTTCTTCAGAAAATCCTAAATTGAGCTAGATTTTGGGGGAAAATGAGCTATAACTTTTTATGAGAGGAGAGGCCTCAATTAGATGCTTGAAGAAGCTTCAGTGGAGTCTCACGAACCTCCTTAAAGTGTTGGTTTTTTTAGTGAATGCTCTGAGCAAGACTTCTTCCAACAGGTAGGGAGTCTTGGTCTATGAATGGGTTAGAGTGCTCTAGAGATGGGGATTTTGATGGGGAACTTACTCTCTTACCCTAAGGAAGCTCAGGAGTAGTCTATTTTGAAGTTTGAGGAGGTTTTATAGAATGACAGAAAAAGGTTCTGGATTTCAAGTTGAAAATTAGGGCTCTTCAGTGGTGGGGAGAGGCTGAAATGGTGGGGGTGAGCTTGCCTTGAGTGCTAGAAAGGTTTGGAGACAATTAGCTAGAGTTTCTCTTAGGTTCAAGCACACTTCTTTTTTGGTCATGGAGGGGAGTGGTATAAATAGAGGGGGAAGAAGTGACCAGTTGGGCTAACCAGTGGGTGCTCTCTGCTACTTAGGTGGAGGGGAGAAAGATTTAAGTGATCAATTAGGGTGAGCCAACTTGGATGGGTAAAATTTGGGTTTGGTCCTTTGAGGAGGCCCTCAATTTTGATGTTAGGGTGAGCCAACCAGGCTAGGGCTTGTGGCTAGGTGGTTCAGGGAAGCTAGAGGAAGCCTTAATTGTAATTAGTTGGGTGGCTTCATGGTTGATGGAAAATCTTTTCTTGGTTTTGTCATTTTATGGAGGAAATCCCTTAATTTGGTGGACCCTTGGTTGATGGCTCATGTAGGGTGGGCTAGGTGGATTTAGCTCAGTTCATAGGCTCCAATGCTGACTGTGGTGATTGTGGTTTGGTCAATTTGAATGGGTTTGGTCAACTTTGGGGTTTGGGTTCAAATTTGAACTTTTGATTTGGACTTGGGTCTAGGTTGGGTTTGACCTCAATTTGGTCAATTAATTGATGAATTTGATGTGGATGATTGTCATGAAAAGTTTGGTAAAGGAATTGGGTGACTTTGAATTGATTTGGGGGTTCAATTTAGTGGAATTGGGCTCATGGTCAATTTTATGGAATTTGGGCTATAGTTGGGTTTGGATTGGGATAGGGTTTGGATTTGGGTCAATTAAAGGTTCAAATTGGTCTATAAGATTGTGATGAAGAGTTTTAGATATCAATTGGGTGGAAATTGTGGCGTTATGAAGTTCAATTTGAGAAATTATGAATTTTGGGGAAAAATTGAGGCTTTGAGATTGGGGTTGGGATTGGGCTTGATATTGGGTTCAATTGGGATTTAATATGATGAATTTTGATTTATAATTGAAATTGGGTAAGATTGAAGTGAATTTTGTGGAAATTGGGGCTGAAAAAGTGAATTTAGGCATTTAGGGGCAATTTCGGGATTTTGGTTAAAAGATGTCCATTTCGTTAAATTGGGCTCAATGGAGTGGTTCAAATTAATTTTGGGAATATTTTGAGTGATTTTGGAGATTTTGGGAAATTTGGAATTGTTGTGGTATGAAGGGCATTTTGGTAATTTTGGCAATTTTGGGATAATTTGGGAATTTTGGAAAATTTAGGGGTATTTTGGGTAATTTGAGTGATTTGGAAGGGTTGGAAATGATTTTTGAAGAGAATTTGAGAATTTGGGTAATTATGGGAATTTTTGGTAAAATTTAGGGTTTAAGGGCAATTTGGTAATTTGGGAAAGTTGGGACCAAGAAGGGTCAAAATTGGGAATTTGGCAAAATCGAGATTAATTGAGAACGTTAATCATGAGGTCACCCTATTTGAGCCATGAGACCAAGGGAACTCCCATTAAAGATCCTCTACGTGCTGAACTTAGTCAAACTCTAGCCTATAGTAAATGGTGTAGGAGACCATCCACATGAGTTTCCAATAGAGTAAGGGATCAAGCTAGACATGTTAGGGTAAGTGAATGTGAAAGGTTTATGTGTGTGCATGTGTAGACCTAACTAATACTACACAACCCAGAGCTAACCATAAGGCCAAACAATGCTATGGGAACTCCTTTTGAGCTCCCCCATATTGATTCCACCTACTAAGTGCTAGAGGTTAAGACTAATATGTGAAACTTCAAGATGAGCAAAGAAGAGTTTTAGAACTTCTATTGGTGAGGGTTCTATCACTAGTCATCTAGGAATAATCTACAGGAAAGTCCTATGGATAGGTCCAAGGCTTCTAAGGAAGAAACTAGAGCTCAACTAAAGGTGAGGTCAATAGACTATTGAACGGAGGGATCTAATCATTAACATCAAACTGGAGGACATCACTGAGGAGGAAAAGATAGAGAAGAATGCAATAACGGTACGTCAGAAAAAGCCTCAGTTAGAGATCTCTTTGGAGGAGAAAAATGAAGATGAATACAGATTGATGTACGAAAGAATCAACCACTGTGTATAAGCCATGACCATAACCCCAATTCATTCTCATAAAATCAAGGGTTTGGAGGTCAAGGAGGTACAGAGTGCAGACATGAAACCAATAAAATTTCACCATGGTTTTTCTTCTTGAAATCACTATAAAATTAGAAGAGGAAACTTCAAATGAATTAATGGAGTTACCTTTTGGGTACTACTCTCCATATGTTTAAAAGCTTATTTAGCATGGTTCAGTGCCTAATCAGTTATCAAAAGAAAGGTTATACCTCTTCGAGGAATAATGGACACTAAAAATTAGAATATTAACTCAAAAGAGGGTGATGGATTCGACACGGTAGGCATGACCAATGCTACAAAATTTTGCTTGGTTGTTACTAGCCAAGCAGGTGAAGAGTGCCTTAAGGAAGAAGAAAAGTTAGAAGAATCTCAAACAGAAGATGCTTCACCATAATTTGAATAAGAGATCAAGTAAATATTTGATGAATTAAAGGGAAATCAACCTAGAGAGTAAAGATGACCGTAGATCCACTTTCATCATCTCATTATTAGATGAAGAAGAATCTTCCAAACTAAACAAGTCATTATCAAAGTTTAGGGATTGCTTTGCATGGAGCTACAACAAAATGTCAGGATTGTGTCCAGAGGTTGCAGTCCACAGACTTGGAGTGGATCCAAACATGATCCCAGTCAAACATGCTCCTAGAAAGATTCACATTGAAATAGAGCAACAAGTCATCGTCAAGGTTAATTAATTGATAGAGGCTAACTTTATAAGAAAGGAGCAATAAACAACGTGATTAGCTAACATAGTGCCAGTCAGGAAGAAGAATGGTCAAATCCAGATTTGAATCAATTTCAAAGACTTGAACAAAGCATACAAGAAGGATGAGTTCCCGTTGCCAATTTTGGAACTGATGGCAAACATCACATCGTTGTATGAAATTTTCTCTTTCATGGATGGATAATCTGAATACAACCAAATCAAGATGCACCAGAAGATGCGATGCTTACAACTTTTAAAACATCGATCGATATCTACTGCTTTAAGAATGCCAGAGAAACATATCAGAGAGCCATGACGATAATTTTTTATGACCTCATCCATAACCAAGTGGTTTGTTACGTGGATGATTTGATTATAAAAAGTAAACAATGATGAGATCACCTGTAAGATTTGAAGATTATCTTTGAAAAATTACAATAATTTAACCTTAAAATAAATCCCTTAAAGTGCACCTTTGGTGTCACCTCCAGGAAATTTCAAGGATTTGTTGTACTTCATTGTGGGATTGAAATCGATCCAGAGAAGATTATGTTGACATTACTTTTTATTGAGGTCTAGTCTTTCTTCCTTAGAAGCCTAGGATCTAGCCATAGGACTTTTTTGTTGACTATCCTAGAGGACTAGTAATGGAACCCTACCCCATTAGAAGTTCTAAACACTTCTTTACTCTTCCTGGAGTTTCACATGTTTGGTTCTATCCTCTAGCACTTAGTACGATGGAGCCAAGTAGAAGGAATGCAAGAGGAGTCCCCATAGGACTGTCTGGCCTTAGGGTTAGCCCTGGGTGGTGTTGTTTTGGTCAGTCTTGCACACACACACACACACACACATGAACCCCTCACTATCACTCGCAACCTAAAACCCTTAACCAAACATGCTTAGCCTAATTTCCCACTCTTTTAGAAACTCATGTGGGTGGTCCACCAAACCCTTAGCCCTTGGCTAGGATGGCTATGACCAATACATGCAGGATCCAAGGTAGAGACTACCTTGGTCTCATGACACCATAGAGGTAATTTTGTGGTTGGTCTCCCCATTAAACGCTAATTTTGCCAAAATATCAATTTTGGCCTTTTGCCCTTAAACTTTCCTTAAATTACTGAATTGCCCATAGCACCCTGGTTTCTTAAAAATTACCCAAATCCTCAAATTTTATCCAAAAATCACTTTAAACCACTCAAATTGCTAAAAGAACCTTAGAATTTCCAAAATTCCCAAAATACACTTAACTTCACCAAAATTACCAAAATGCCCCTCATAGCCCAAAAACTCCCAAATCATCCCAAAATTCTCCAAACCGATCCTAACCACCCATTGGGCCAATTTGACGAAATTGACCAATTTTTATCAAAATCCCAATTTTACCCCTAAATGCCTAAAGTCTTCAAATCACCCCTAATTTCCACTAAATTGACTTCAAAATCCCACAATTTTAAGTATAAACTCAATGGCATCATGTACAAACCCAATTTGAACCAAATACAAGCCTAATTGAACCCAACTTCAAGCCCAAATTCCAAGCTTAATCCAAATGCCCCAAGTTGAGCCTAAACCAAAGTTTCCACCAGCTTAGACTCCTTAACCTATTTAATTTCCCCATATTTGAGTCCTGAACTCTCAACAACATTCCCCTAAACAAATTTGAGCCCTCAATTGGCCTAGACCCAAACCCAAGCCTAGCCCAAATTTAATTCAAACCAAAATCCCAATTTTGCCCAAGAATCCAAATCTCACCAAATTGAACCCCATAGCCTCTCAATTTCCACCCAACAGACTTCCCAATGCCTCATGACAATCTCCTATACCAAATTGGCCAATCAAATGACCTAGATACAAACTCTAGCCAAGGCCAAACCCAAGTTCAAGTCAAACCCCAAATTTTGAACCCAAGCCTTAAACTTACATTGAACCACTTGGCCTAGACCAAACCTGGACCACCACAGCTGCATTTGGACACTAGGGACCAGCTTAAATCCATTTATCCCACTTTAATGGTTCCATGGACCAAGGGTCACTCAAATTAGGGGATTTCTTCCTAAATTTGACTAAACTAAGAAGATACTTTCCATCAGCCATCAAACCTTCCAACAAATCACATTTAAAACTCACTTGACCTTCCCTGAGCAAGCTAGCCACCAACCCTGCCATGACAGGTTGGTCTAGTCACCGAAAAGCCCAAAATTGAGAGAGCCTTCCCCATGGTTTGAACCCACCATCCAATATGGCTCACCCCCATTGGTCACTTACATCGTTCAGCCCTCCACCTAAGCTTCACTTTGCATTTAATGGCTAGCCCAATTGGCCACCCCTTCCCCTTCTATTTAAACACCACCCTTTCACAGCCAAAGAAGAAGAAGTACAAATTCCATGGGGAGACTCTGCCAATATCTCACCAAAGCCTCTTCAAGCCTCCCAAAGTTCAATCCCAATGTCTTCAACCATTCAAAGCCATTATCTGGAAATTTAAATTCAAAATCTAAGGGGTTTTCTGTCACCCAACAACACTCTCCCAAACTTCCAATTAAACCTTCTAAAAGCTTTGTAGGACCAAACAAGGAAGTTCCCCAATGAAATGACACAGATTCATTCTTATATAGAAGATCTTTCAATCAAATGTGGGTAAGGTGTTTGAGAAAGTCAAAAGCATAAAGGATTGTTAAGGAAGTACATGTAGAACTATGCAGCGCTCACCAATCAGGCCAAAATATGAAGTTGAAGATTAAAAGGATGGAGTACTACTGGTCAACCGTGATGACTGACTACATGAATACTATTAGAAGATGCCATTAGTGTCAGATACACGAAGTGTTTATAAATCAACCTCTGAATGTGCTGCACCCGACGATTGAGTCATGTTCATTTGAGTGTTGGGGCACATAAATAGTGGGTCCAATATTCCCTCGATCTTCAAAATGACACAGATTCATTCTTGCCACGATAGAGTAATTCTCGATGTGGGCAGAAGCAGTGTTGTTGCGAGAAGTCACAACACATCACGTTCTTCAGTTCTTTAAGACTCAAATTGCGTACCATTTGAGTGTCTCTTGTAGAAATATCTTGTAAAATTGTTTAACCTTTTTAAAGTGCCAAAATCAACAACTTTGTTAGATGATGCAAGCTAGATTAGAGATATTCTACAATCTACTACTCCAGTGTAAATGGACTTGCAGAAGCTTCCAACAAGACCCTGGTAGAGATTTTAAGGAAGACATTGAATGAAAATAGAGGAGGATGGCACTAAAAACTACTAGAAGCATTGTGGGCATACAAGACGACATACAAAACTCAACTCAGACTCAGTTTATACCCTACGTTTTAGTGTATGGGTTTGAGGCCATGCTCCTCTTGAAGGTGCAACTACCCTCTCTCAGGATTGTTGTAGTAATAAGATTACAATAGAAGAGAATGAAAAACTGAGGCTCAAGGAATTTTAAATTCTTGAAGGGAGGTAATTGTCAGCACAACAAAATCTAGGGTTCTAGCAGGCCAGGATAGTACAGGCTCGCGACAAGCTAGTCCGCCCAAGGATGTTCAAAGTTAGTGACCTTGTTCTCATTCTTAGAAGACCTATTATTGCACACTGTAAGATAGGGGTAAAGTTTAAACCAACTTAGGAGGGATCGTTTGTTGTTGAGAAGGTCTACTCTAGAAGATCTTACCAGTTGGTGGATTGTCATGGTGAAAGGCCTACTCTTCCAATCAACGAGCAGTATCTGAAGAAGTATTATGTGTCATGATGTTTTAGGGAACAAGATTTAGAGACAACACTAACCCCTAGAAATGTCAATGTGGCAATTTTTTCTATGACTGGGTCCAATAAAATGATTTGTAACAGAAAAAAAAAACTTTTCATAAATAAAATTAAAATTTCTTTGCACTAAAATATGGAATCTCATAAATTTAACTAAAAAAGAAAGAAATAAAAAAGTATACACTTGTAATAAAGTATATACACAACTTTAAAAATAAATAATTATTAATAATAGCATATTGTTCTTGTTGGATTGAAATTCTGCCTGCTGATGTTTCTCCTATTTCTTGCAGAAGAATGTCAGGACAGTGACTGATTTTCTCTTTCAGAAACTACATCAATCTCGCACTTGATGAGGAAAAGGTGGCACATGACGCCATAAAAAATTTGAACTCAACTTTGAGCAAGTCATAATAGACTATGAAGGACCTCTGTTGAAAGTGATTAGTTTAGAAGAGAAAGAAGTTTTGAAAACAATGCTTAAATTCCAGAGTTGAAGAGAGGATACCACCGAGAAGAAGAGAAAGATGATAATAATGGGAACGAAGCTCCAAGGACCAGCAGTTTCACAGAAGAGGCCACACATATGCAGTCCATGAACCTAACTATAAAAGGCAAGCTCTTCAGTGCTCCAGTGAAGGGAGTTCCCTCAAGGCAGCCCAGGAAAGTGGCATTGTCTCGCACATAGTGTCGCAATGTGAATCATCGCAAGCACCGAATGCTCGATCGATTGGAAAGAAGAATGAGTGCAAAAACAACTTCATTAGATGTTTCATCAGTGCAGGAGGAAGCCCAGAGGCTAGATCACTCAGTGGGGGATACGATTCCCCGATCTATAGTGAGACAGATAGAGATGGTTCTAGTTGTAGAGCCCTTATTGCCAGAGTATACGCCAACTGAGCCTTGTAAGGGTTGTAGGAATTGTCAGTCGCTAAAATTGTCCCTTGAAAATATGGTTTGGATTTAATTTAATGTGTATATATAATTTTGATTGTTGGAAAATACCATTTTAATTTTTTTAAAAATGAAACTAGCAAGATCTCATTCATTTAATAGTTTAAATAAATGAGCACAACACCACGAGCAATGCACCTATCCCTAAGAATAAACACATTACTTGATAATGATGCTTAATTAAATAAACTAATGAGTTTATGACATCCATTTGGTCTACAAATCCTTTTTATGTTGACCAAAAAGTTCCCCTATCTAATATAAAATATTAGATAGGATTTATATTACATGGGTTCTAAAGCTTCCTATAGAGGCAAGCCTCTATAGTTAATTACATCTCAAATCACCAAAGTTACCTAAGAAGACTCTCGATTTAGATTAGAGGAACTTCTCTTCAAGAATTTCAAAGTTTAGAATTTCAAGGTTGGGCATGGAAAGTCAAATGGGAATGGACCAAATAGGAACAATTATTTTGGAATCCAAAGGGAAGAAAAGTATGAGAGGTCACAGATCCTAAGGAGAACCTCAACGACTTCCCAAACTATCCTATCGTGTGGCTTTATATTTTGTAAAAAGATATTTATTTTGATGTTTCATCATGCCAATTTTATTATCTAGGTCTTACATTTACATGACACAGTCATACAAATGGCCTGAAAGATAGGAGGGTTTATGTCGTAATGAATGACAACCTCAGAGCCTAGAAAGAGTTAGGGCTTAGACTATACAACATGGATATGCAAAGGACTAAAGATAAATTTAGGATTTATTTTATGCTATATGAGCTACCTCGAAGTCCTATGGCTTGTTTTTTAATTCTAGAAAAAATTTAGTTGGTGTAGATCTATTTTGTTGTTGTAGATTATCGTCCCCCACCTGCTTCGGCTTGCTCCAAGCTCCTTGTTGGTAGCTGCTCTAGGTTTAGTATTTTATTTCTTATATTTTTCTTTCAATTTTTGTTAATATAATTAATTAAAAGGTATGTGTTTAAGTTTTGTAGTGATCCACCATTGGTAAATTGACTACTGTGTTGCTGTTGTAGATCTATTTTGCTGTTGTAGATTATCGTGCTTCACCTGCTTTGACTTGCTCCAAGCTCCTTGTCGGTAGCTGCTCCAGGTTTACTATTTTATTTCTTGTATTTTTCTTTCAATTGTTGTTATTTTAATTAATTAAAAGGTATGTGTTTAAGTTTTGTAGTGATCCACCATAGGTAAACCGACTTCTATTTTCTATCCAGAAGATCTTGCAATTTTATAAATAAATGCAAAAGTAAAGGGTTGTAAAAGAGATTGTTATAGTACAAATGCTGTAAAATACAAATGTGTGTACCCAAGCCTCTACTACTGTTGCAAAAGGGGGTCAGTATAACAAGCATAATATAATAAATCACAAGAAAGGAAACTCAAGAAAATCATGATAAAAAAATGTATGAGAAAACTTAGATATATTGTAAGAAAAACATGAATCAAGCAAAACAAAACCCGCTGTCACATATGAAAGACCAAGGTGAATGTAAGACCTTAGTGAAGGTAGGGGCTCAAAGTTGGGTTATGTGCTTCCAACCTTCACAGAATCTTCCAACCAAGCAATCTTAGAAGAGCTTATTCTAACCTAATCAAAATGATTAACCAGCAGACATAAATAATTTTGTATTTAATACTATTTTACTTTTTCATGCATGTAATGTTTTGCTTAGCAGTCAAAAGAAGTGATATTTTGAGAAAATTATATTTTTATTATATTTAAATATGTTTTGGAAAAAAATTAGATTGTCTGCGAGTTAATCATCTTGGTTGGACTATACTACCAACAACCTAAGAATGTAAGAAGTGATTTCTTACTAAGTTTTGGTAAATAATATTATTGTTCCTATCCCCTTTCCAAAGAATCCTTGAGGTAAGAGATATTATTCTAAAATATCACTTCATATCCCTAATTTAGCACACAAAAGCAATGTCTCCATCGCCCTTACCATCTAAACCTCAAACTTACACCAGCCTAATGATCCATATGTGGCCACACCAAATATCCTCAGTTGCTGATAAGGGTTAGGCACTTTATCTAAAGCACATACCCTTGAGCGTTGGATTATTAATATATGATAAGTAGTGTCGGGGTATTTTCTATTAATTTGTGAATTATCAAGTTTTGTTTCATAACTTGGTGAGTCTTTAGGAATTTTATGTTGATTTAGTTGTTGTTGTATTTTGAAGATGTTCTTCATTAACAAATCGTAGCAGCCTCAGAGGTCCTCTAAAATATCTAGAATCTCCCAAGAATATCCAGAGGCTAACTCTGAATAAATTTGGTATCTCCTTAATCATTTTAAGTTCATTCTGGTCTTATGAGATTGTTGAATTTAATGTCCCAGAGTGAATTATGTTGTCTTAAAGTTGTGTTTAATATATATCTTAATTAATCTATGAGTAGGCAAGGGGTTACTTGTCTTGTTATGTATGAATTTTAGATGAGTGGTCACCCCGGAAATGAGCCCAATCATTTAAGTGAGATTGTAGTGTTTAAGATAAGTTATGTTATTTCTTTTCTATTCCATGTAGATAGTTTTAGATTGATCCTAGCTCACTACCAAGCTCTTAGATCTTTAACATGTAAATTTGTAATTTAGCAAAAGTTTTATGTAATGTGTTTAACCCTTATTAAAAGATTAAATCATACTGAACCTTTAGTTTGTGGGCTTCAAATTAGTTAATTATTGTGTTGCTATCTCATGCCCTTCACATTAGAATCATCCAATGTTCTCAACTTCCAAACTATAACAATTTGATTAATTGCAATCTTACCCTCTTATAAAGAATAGTGTGAATTGGTTTCTACCACTTATCCCTTTATGTTTCAATCATCCTAGGGAATCTATTAGGATCAATATTACACTTTCACCCCTTAGTTTGGCCTAAAATTTTAATTACGGCTCTTTATTTCATTATTATCATTTTGCCTCTAGGGCTCTTTATTTCATAATTCCCTCAATTTAAATGACTTTAAAACTTTGTTGGCTTGCTACTCATGGGTTAATTAAGACACCAGAGAAGACTTCATATTTTTCTTTATTTTATTTATTTTTATAATTACTTGAATTTCAAAAATAGGGATTTTAAAAGTTGATTCATTTACTTAATAAAAACAAACCCTCTGTCGTTAAGAAAATCTTAGGAGGTTCACAAGGCTTGAAGGATCACTCACTCTAATTTTCATGATTTTTTGAATTTTATTTCATTTATTGTAATTTTTTGTTGATTCTTCTGAATAAATGAATAGAAAATATATTGTACTTTGAAAATTACCTTTCATAGTTTTTTAATCTCTCTAACTTTAGAGAACCAAGAGAAATTAATTTCTTTTTTCTTATTTTTATTAAATTTTTTTAAAATTTTGTAAGTAAAAAATTATAAGAAAATACATTTAATTACTTCAAATACATTTTTATAATCCCAAAAATTCATAAAAAAAATCTTAAAGTTATTTTCTTCAATTAGAAAGTGTTTTATGATATTTTGACACATTTTTTTGGCATTTTTTGTGATTTTTGGTATTTTTAATTAATATTTAATAAATAAATAGGCTAAAAATATATTTTTGATTTTAACTTCAGTTTTGTTTTTCTTAAGCAGCGGCACGCCTAAAAATTACCTACCTTTTCATATATATTTTATGCTCAATTTTAATGATTTTAAATGATATTATACTTTAAAGGAGGGTGTTTTGCATATTTTTTTCCAGGTACAAGAAATGGAAATTTGGAGAAAATAAAGTAAAAATGGTGCAATTTGGAGTAAAAATGATCAAGAAAGAAAATTCTGACTTGGCACATTTTGATATGTCTTTCTATGCTTAATCTACTTTACATTTCTCACATATTTTTGAATGAAATTACACTTTAGATAAAGGTTGTTTTCATGTTTATTTTGTAGGTATATCTATTAGGAGCGAAACAAAACTAAAACGGAGCAAAACAGAGCTAAAATGGAGCCAAACTTAGCAAAACAGTGGAGTTGTTGCAGGGTAGCACATGATGCGCCAAACTGGTGCATGATGCACCAAAATCCAGAGAACTGTGTCATGCATGATGCACCAATTTGGTGTCAGATGCTGTGGAGATCACTTCTTGTGGATTAAAGTGAGTTGAGATGAGCTTTTGCATGAATTTTCAAAGGACACTTGTTCTAAACACCCCTTGGAGTGATTCGATGCAGCTAGACACTTTGAAAGGTTCTCTTATAAAAGGATATGTCTCTTAGATCAATGGACATGTATTTTGAATTTAAAAGAGTTGACTTTTGGATAGAATTTTGGAGGGAATTTTGAATTCTTTTTGGAGGGAGGCAGTCTTTTATAAAAAAGAGAGAAGTCTAGGGCTTGAAGAGGAGTCTAGGGGTGTGTGTGTGTGTGTGTGTGTGTGTAGCGTGAGAGAGAGGGAAGACGTAAAGAGAGAGAGAGAGACAGAGAGATAAAGTCAAGGGCTTAGATATTTTCTTCAAGGTTTGCAAGAGGAAATGGATGGTGACAGATTTCTTCTCATTACATTTCTAGGAGAGAATTGAGAGTGCTTGTAAAGAGAGAAAGACTTGAAGAGAACTTGTAGTGATTTGCTTGGGAAGAATTGTGAGATAAGTTATGTGTTATATTTCTTTTGTATTGTAAACATGTTTTTATTAATGAAATCTGTGTTTTGTCATATCTTTTCATAAATTCTGAGTATTCCTCTTTATCCTTCTCCCTACTTTGAAATTTGGTTTTGTGAAGAATTGATTTTGTTTTATATAGTTTTAAATGTCAATAATTTATGATGATTCGAACACTGATCTCCACTTACTTTTTGATCTGATCAATTGTAATGTTAAAATGTGTTAAGAAACATATGTTCTAAAAGAGCTATGATTTCTATAACATGGGGAGAATCACATTTGATTTCATGGGAGAGTATGTCATCGATGGAATTAAGTGCAAATAAATAGAGAAATATACTTTGTTGGAGGCAGAATTGGAGATTTTACGGTAATAGAATAAAATCCCCAATTTGATCCAGTTGATTGGAAACTGATGCAAGATTATTAGCCCTCAGGTGAGGGAGTAGTGGGAGCTATAGAATGGCAGCTGGTATCCTTCCAGCCTAACCACAAAAATAAGGACCAAACACTAGATTAGTCAATGATCTTTATAGCACTCAGAAGAGGGTAAAGAATAGGATTTTTCTTATTTGCACAAAATAATTTTATAAATTTTTAAATGATTTTAATTTATTCACAATCCATAAACTCATTATAAAGGGGGAGGATGCTTTCTTAAATTTGAACTCTTCATCTCAAAACTTTGTTTAGTCTTAGTAAATTTAATTTTAAAGTTTAGTAAACTTAGTTCTTTTAGTTACATTTCTGTTAGCATTAATTAAACCCATTTTTAACTTATTTTTCTTACTTTAATTTTATAGTTTGAATATTGTGATTTATGTTATTATCATAAGAATTTTCATCTTTCAAACTAAGACTTGATAGTAGTATACTAGAATTAGCCTAAGAGATTTCTTACTACGCTTCTCTGTGGGATCGATTTTTGGGTTTTTTAAAAAATTCCTATTTTAATTGAAACGATGCATGCACTTACGTAGAACCACTGGTGTGTTAACTATTTTATATAGTTTAAGAGCTGCAAACCTTGAATTTTATAAGTCAGATTTGGAGAGAACTTTTGGGAGAGATTTGAAGAGACTCCATGAATTTAATGTAGAAATGGAGGATCAATGTTATAATGAATATTCAAATTTAGAATATAATACTAGTAACTTTGAAAAAGTAAACCCCAAGAGAGTGGCAAATTTTGAAGAAGATATGCTTACAATTTTAAGTTCTCTGGTTGCAGATATTGAGAGGAAGTTGGATCAATAGATAGAAAGATATGGTCATAAGATACCTAATTCTTATTCTGATTATTATAATCAGGTTGGGAAAATCATTTGATTTTTAACAAGAATAATAATTTTGGAGGAGAAAACTAATTTTGGGAAGATAATCAATTTAATCAGACATGTAGTTGGAATAATCATGGCTATTATAATAATAATATTTCTTTTCCTCATAATTTTAACTTCAACCAACAAAATGAGGAGAAAGATTTATTAGAAGAGGTTGTTATTCAAATAGAGAGGGAGCTGGAGTGTCAAGGGACCACAATAAGAAATATGGAAAACCAACTGGGGCAAATTATTAACTTAATTAATAATCCTCATCAATTTAACTCCAACCCACAAGACGAGGAGAAGGAATTAATCTTAGAAGAGGTTGCGATTCAAATGATGAGACAGTTGGAAAATCAAGAGGTTCCAATATGGAATATAGAAAACCAACAGGGGCAGATTATTAATGCAATTAACTATTACCGCCAGAGATTTTACCTAGTAACCCTGAGGTAAACCTTAAGGAGATGAATGATGAGAAATTTAAAATTATCAAACAAATATTTATAAGAGAATTTGAGGATATGTTTCAAAAAAACTTTGGGTTGAAAGTTGAGGATTGAAAGATGAGGATAAGGAGATTGAAAGGCAAATGGAAGAAATTATTAAGGAATTAGTAAAACTTATTTCCTCAACTAAGATAAATATAGAAAGACCACCTCTACCATTTACTCAGTACCAAGGGGAAGAATTGAAAGACAACCATGAACAAAAGAGTAACCTAGAAGAATTTAATCTAGAATTTGAATTATATAGAGAGAATCTGATCTAAAATTTGGGAGATCAAGAAGTATCTTATAAAGATCCATTTCTTATAAAATTTAAGAATGATATTAATATAAAAATTGAGAAAATTACAAGAATAATATTGGAACTAGAAATAAATATGAGGAACAAGGACATGAATCAATCTGAAAAGAAAGAGCTGAAAGAAAAAAAAATAAATTCGATGATTTTGAAGGAATCTTTAGATCTGGAAAAGAATGGGTGACTGATCAAGGATTAGTTAAATGGATATTTGATCCAGGTAGTCATTTGTTAGGTTGACAATGTAAATGGAAGAAATTATTAAGGAATTAGTAAAACTTATTTCCTCAACTAAGATAAATATAGAAAGACCACCTCTACCATTTACTCAGTACCAAGGGGAAGAATTGAAAGACAACCATGAACAAAAGAGTAACCTAGAAGAATTTAATCTAGAATTTGAATTATATAGAGAGAATCTGATCTAAAATTTGGGAGATCAAGAAGTATCTTATAAAGATCCATTTCTTATAAAATTTAAGAATGATATTAATATAAAAATTGAGAAAATTACAAGAATAATATTGGAACTAGAAATAAATATGAGGAACAAGGACATGAATCAATCTGAAAAGAAAGGGCTGAAAGAAAAAAAAAATAAATTCGATGACTTTGAAGGAATCTCTAGATCTGGAAAAGATTGGGTGACTGATCAAGGATTAGTTAAATGGAATTTTGATCCAGGTAGTCATTTGTTAGGTTGACAATGTTAAACAAAGTGCTTTATGGGAGGTAACCCATAGCTATCAGTATGGTTTGATTTAGGTGTCCTTAAGAGTTATGATTGTTAGTGTTGTCCTGTGTTTGCTTTAGTTTAGATTGTATAGTTTGATTGATGATTGGTAGATTTTTGGATTGTTAGTGGTTTGATTTAATCTTTTTGAATTATGAGGGAGGTGATTCCTTAACTTCTTATTATGGTTAAACTTGTGTGTTCTCTTGTAGTAATTGGATTAACGAGTCTACTAAAACTCAGGTCTCACCCGGACTTAAGTTTTATAAGAGACATTATGAATTTTAATAGTTATAATCCATCTCAATTTTATTACTTCTTTTCTCTAACTTTATTTTCATTTGATAGGAGTAGCTAACCTATTTGATGAGTAACGTGTGGATGAATTTTCACTATCCTTATAACTGCTCGAGGTGCTTAATTAATGAGAAATGATGACACCCAAGGTTGGTGCTCAAGAGCCAATATATCAGGGATAGTCTTATGTTTAGGATTAGAATCTATAAAATCATTTATAAGTACCCAATATATCTGTGTAGTGATTCTGTTAGAAATTAGAAGTAAGTTAGTGAGATGCAATGAGTTAAGGGAAGAATTGACGGGAAGTTAAGGGAAGAATTGACCTCATTTATCATGTGTGTTTATGTTTGTGTTATAATAATACAAAGATTTAGAGAAAACATAAATATATATATTCCTAAAATGATACCTGTTCTACTTGTTAGACCATTCTTTCCATTTTATCAAGCATCTTTTAGTTTAAACTTACTTTCTATTGCATATTGTTCTGTCCCGATGAATACGTGTATATGTTTGTGATAGATAGCATTTCTAAACTATTTTTCTTCCTACTTATATTCTCTATATTGAATGTTATACATGTTATAAATCAAGTTTGGGGGTAAGGAGAAAATTAAATTTTAAATTTAGTATACTTCCTTTTAGTTTAATATTAATGCAAGCATGTTTTAGTAAGCATGTTTTAGACTAGATTTACTTTCTCCTGCAGTCATTCTATCTTGATTATGCATGTATATGAATTTGATAGGATGCTTTAGTAGTTAGTAGATTCAACTTTTACTTTTTCTCTTAGCTACATTTTATGGAATTAAGAGTAAAATATTTAAAAATTCAAGTTTAGGAAAAAAAAAACTTCTTTTAAAAAGAAGTAAACTAAATTTTATTTATCCTCAATTAACTATATTTTAAAAATTAATTTAAGATGACATTGATGACCTTGGATATTAGAGTTGATATTAGAGTTTAACTTTAAATGTCTATATTTATGTTTGTAATTATTACGGTAAATTTGGGTAAAAGTTTTTAATAATGGTCAATAATAAAGTTAAAGATATTTGGTATATAATGATAAAACTATATTTTTCTTTTTAATGTAAAGGAAATCATATTTTTGAAGTGTTAGGAGTTTTAGAGTTTCATGTAAGAAGAAAAGAATGAGACTTTATGAAAAATCATAAACTAATATGAATTTATAAAGTGAAGAAAGGTATGGAGTTTTGACTTTAAGAAGAGGATAGTGAAGTTCAAAATTATTAAAGGCTATCCAGATATAGTAATCCTCACTTGAAAAAGAAAAAAATAGGAAGAAAAGAAAGGATTGCAAAGATCCCAAAAGAAAAAAAAAAGAGAAGAGAAGAACAAAAAAGAAAAGAAAAGAAAAATGAGTGAGGAAAAGCTTGAGGAGATGTCTAATAAAAAATTGGCTTCACTTAAAACAACATAAATAAAAGGCTTTATTACATTTTCTAAACTTGTATTAGAGTATTAGTAACATTACTAGTAAAGTTTTCATGAAGTTCTTTTCATTTGAATGTTCTAAGTATCCTTGATATGACAAATTATAATTCTTCTTGAAATGAATAGAGATTCAGAAATCTTAAATTTGATTAGTAAGTTCTCTTAGACTTAGAGTTTGAATCTAAGTTATTAAAGATTTTTCTTAATTTTTACTATTTTATTTATTAAACTAAAATATAGAAATTTATAAGTTAATCTCTATCCTAAGTCATATTTTTAAGTAGTAAAAGGGTTATTTGAGGACAAGTAAGATTTAAATTTGGGGGAGTTGACATGCCTAAGTGTGTACTATATTTTTGTGTGTTTTATGTCAATTTAAATCCCCGGTACGGTGCCAAAAACTTGTCCCGTCTCGAAATTATGTAGTAATTTAGTTTTAAAAAAATATGGTCAATAACTTGACCCAATTCATATTAAGTAGTTCGTCTTGAAATTATGTAGTAATTTAGTTTTAAAAAAATGTGGTCAATAACTTGACCCAATTCATATTAAGTAGTTGATGTGCAAAATTGATATGTTATATAAAATATATAAAATAGTTCACACACTAGTGGTTCTACACAAGTGCATGTATCGCTTCAAGTAATATAGTCCATCCAAGTGTATCGCTTCAAGTAATATAGTCCATCTTTAAAAACCCCAGTATCGATCCCATATAAAAGCGAAGTAAAAAATCTCTTAGGCTAATTTTAGTCTACTACGATCAAGTCTTAGTTCGGAAGATGGAAATTCTTATGATAATAACATAAATTACAATATTCCAACTATAAAATTAAAGTAAGAAAGATAAGTAAAAAATGAGTTTAATGAATGCTAAAAGAAATGTAACTAAAAGAACTAAGTTTACTAAACTTAAAAATTAAATTTACTAAGATTAAGCAAAGTTTTGTGACGAAAAGTTTAAATTTTATAAAACATCCTTCCACTTTACAATGCATTTATGGATTATGAAGAAATTAAAATCATTTAAAAATATAAAAAAAATTATTTTGTGCCAGATAGGAATAATCCTATTCTTTACCCTCTTTCGAGTGCTATAAAGAACATTGATTAATTCAGAGTTTGGTCCCTAATTCCGTGGTTAGGTTGGGAGGATATTGGCTGCTACTCCAAAGCTCCCACTACTCCCTCACCTGAGGGCTAACAATCTAGCATCAATTTCCAATCAACGGGACCAAATTAGGGATTTTAATCTGTCACTTTAAGATCTCTAATTCTGCATCCAAAAAAGTATATTT